>NC_089745.1:52146493-52203993 GCF_040412425.1 Macrobrachium rosenbergii
TTTTATACTCATGAATATTATCATAAAATACCTGCATTTAAAGCTAGAAGAAATTAAACAATCACTGAAACCAAAATGCTAACTAGCTAACAGCTCTTCTGGTTAAAACAAAATTTATACTTCAACAATAAAAAAGGGATTTTGACAAAGGAAAAATCTATTTCTGGAGAGGGGACCGTGTCACCCAGTGAAAAAGTCCATTCAGCACTTATTTCTAGGTAATTCCGTTGCTAGATACTAGAGAAAGCTAAATGAAATGCTGGAGTTACTACCCCCAGAGCGAGCTCCATTAGATGGAGTCGTGTATGGAAAAGGGTGAACTATAAAAACACGGAACCTTATCCTATAGAGATCCCAAAGTCAAAAGTCCCACAGAGAGGTGCCGTTACAAACCCATGCACCACTTGCGGACAGTACACAAATCACCGCTAGCCGCATTCCATGAAAGCATCACCCCACCAGAATGATGTTTACTATATATGGGGACACGACACATGACAGAGGTGGGTCACCGGGTGACACGGTCCCCTCTCCAGAAATAGATTTTTCCTTCGTCAAAATCCCTTTTCTGGATCGGGTCCTGTGTCAGCCGGTGAAAAATTAACAGAGAAATAAATATCATTCTTAAACTGCAAGAGATAACAAAATGTAAGGGGAACAGAAGACCAAAGGTCCACCAAAAAATTTTTAATTGCTAGCAAAAATAACAATAATGTACAAATGAAACTGATGGGAGTTTAAAATTAACATGACAATATAAAAAATATACTTAAACAAAATAACTATACAAAATTGAAAACATAATAACATAAATGTGTCAATTAGACTAATATACAGATAACACGGTCAGGTGAGAAAGTCAAGGCACGCCTGACTGAAATGACTGTAAGGGGATAACTGAGGCAGTGGAGGAAGAATTGACTAGGAATCAGAAAGGGTACCAGAGGGAGGGACAACGTTCCCTGCCGCGACTGCTGAGAATTTAAGAGCTTCTAAGGATTTCAAATAGTGACGTTTGAAAACCAAGGGTGACTTCCAACCAGTGTATTTGGTAAGATCCGTGAAATTCATGTAATGGAAGTAGTTAATGGAGGTGGCCACAGCTCTAATATCATGAACTCTTGGAACTGAGTCAGGATTAACCTGCTTGATAAAGTAAAGGATTTGTTGTCTAATAGCAGACATAGAGATATTATCCCCCCCTTCCCTGGGAAAGAGAGGTCCAGATGAGATGTGAGAGGACCTGTCTAAATAAGCCCTCAATGTATGAACTGGACACAGGGACAGGTCTTGAGGAAGGGGGAGAATTTTCCAAGGCGACCACCTATTCTGCGGATCTTCATTTTTGGCCAGGAATTTAGGGTGAGGAATCAGCAAAACCTCCCCTGATGGAAGGAAGTCGACATGGTTGGGCTCCCTAGAGAGTGCAGACAGCTCTGAAATTCTAGCACCCGAAGCTAGGCTAACTAAGAACAACGTTTTCCTCAATAAGGAAAGGTAGGGACAAGACTGATTATCGATATCTGAGGCTAACTTCAACACGTCATTCAAAAACCAGGAAACCGTATGTGGACGGATTACTGGTCTCAGTCGTGCACAGGCCTTAGGGATGGAAGAAAAGTAAGGATCTGTGAGGTCAATTTTGAAACCATACAAAAATACTTTTCGTAAAGCCGACTTGACTGTAGTAACAGTACTAGAGGCTAAACCCTTCTCAAATAGTGATCTAAAAAGGGACTGCCAAATTTATGGTCATTACTGTAGCCTCAGATTCTTTCAAAAGAGTGCTAGCTTCTTAATTGCTGAGTCGTACTGCCGAAGAGTGGAGACCCGCTTATCTGATTCCAAGAACATGGTATTGACAGGATCAACGTTAGCATCCCTTTGAGCCGCAAATTTCATAAAGTCCACAAAGCCAGGGCATTTTGAATTTTTGAGGAAGCTGACACAGTCTGAGTTTGTACTACTTGTGTGAGTTTTGGACTGGGGATTTGGATGTGGCGAAGTTTCAGTTCCAGCAGAAGTGGAAACCAGCTGCTCTTTGGCCAGTAGGGAGCCACTAGAGTTACTTGACCCTTGAATGTCCTGAGTTTGTGAAGGACCTTTAACAACAAGTTTACTGGAGGGAACAGATAAATCTTCTTCCACCTGTTCCAGTCCAATGACACTGCGTCCGTGAAAAGAGCTTGAGGGTCCAGGTTGGGAGCTACGTAATGAGGAAGCTTGTTGTTGAGCTTGGTTGCGAACAAATCTACCTCCAGGCCCGGAACTTGGTTGCAGATCCAATTGAACGAGCCCGTCTAGGGACCACTCCGACTCGAGGGGAGTTGTCCTTGAAAGAGAATCCGCTACGACGTTCCAGACCCCTGCAAGATGAGTGGCAGACAGGTGCCACTTGTTCTTGCACGCCAAGGAGAAAAGTGCAATCATTACCTGGTTGATCCGGCTCGATTTTGAACCTCCCCTGTTTATGCAGTGGACTACCGTGGCGCTGTCCAGAACCAGCCTTATATGAATCTTCTTGGGGGGAATTAAATCATCAAAAATCTCAAAAAAAAAAAAAAAAAAAAAAATTAACTGGATAGGGAAGAGGCTGAAGAGCTTAGCGCTGGTGAATGAATTAAGTAAAAAAGAAAAGAAACTATCTCTGGTCTGGTGACAAAAACTGCTTCCATCATTTACACAACTAACCAACTGTCCCACTGAAAATATTTGTATAATCAATATTAACAGCAGTGCAAGGAAAAATATCAGTAAAATAAAAAAAAATGAAAATTGGAAGACATAAGGTAATCAGGAACAATGCCATAATTCTGTGGCAAACTGTGGAAAATGGTGGAGTCCATTAGCCCATTGGTAAACACACTAAGAATGATTTACTTCATTACCAGAGACTTAAAAGACCATAGGCACATGCGACAGACTACCTCAGCCACCCAATCTTTCTCTTCTACAAACAGACTGACATGTCTAGGATTCAAATACAATGCACAAATAGTTTTGTAATGTAACATAGATAAATGCAAAGCCAAGCACCACACTCACCAAACATCACCAAAAATGATAAAAAATAAATAAAAAAACAATTCATTTACTCTTGGATGCAGTGTCAATACAAAAATATAAAAAAATGTGGTTAACACTAAAAAGAAGTAGCTTTCTTTATTTCCTTAAATCTTCAGTTGAAAACCCTTATGGACAGAGTCAACAGAGTATAAACTCAAGAGGGCTCCATAGGGAAATCAGCCTGCAAAGTGACAGACAGGTCATAGGAAAAGGTGATAAATAAATAAATAAATAAATAAATATAAGGGAACACAAAATAAAACTGCTATTACATCTGAATTCAGGAGATGTCAGCAGAAAACAGGAATGAATTTGCTCCTCGCTTCAACATTTGGAGATCAGAAGATTCCACAATCCACAACTGCACTACTCCCAGCTTATTAGAAAGTTGGCATGAACACTAGCACCATAAAACCTTCACCAAAAAGAGTACAGCGCCAAATGATGAAAATGGTGGAATTATCCACAAAGCATTGATTACTCATAAAGATAACTGCAACCTATGAAGACACTGATCCAAGATGATACAGCACTGGCAACTGATTGCTACCTGCTAAATGATGAATACATTTTCGACATTTACTGAGACCACTTTAAATAAAAGTGGGCTGACATAGATGATGACTGTACAGTATAAAGAAAAATGGAAAATGATTAGAATGAAGTAATGAATACCAATTCTGCTACAAAATGAACACTTGGGAACAGTAAACAGAGTTGGTGACAGCACTGATGGTTTAGAGAAAGTAAGAAAGATAATGAGATCCTAGAATCTAGGTGGCAATGTGTAGTAAGACTGCCTTATCTACCTTATCCTGTCTAACAGACAAAAGACTGGTGAACCTGTGAACCTTTGGGACATAAAGTTAAAAAATACATACTACTGATGTGGTTGTGATGAAGCAAACAAGTTTTTATAAAAACAATTTCCTATTTCTACCATGGATAACACGGCAACAACTCTGAAGTGAAAACTGAAGTATTGCTGTATTGCTGGAGTGAGAACCAACTTATTACATGAAACTACAGCAACAACTAGTCTTTTAGTAGTTTAAAGTCATCAGTATACATTGTCCAATGACCTCTTATTCATCTGTTATATTTAAAGCTCTAGAAACTTCTTGATTCAACATGCGGTAACCCTCGGTCATCCACACTTTCCCAATACACTACGTAAACCCTTTAGTGAACCATCCTCAATGCGACTGTGTATGTCTACTAAACTGCACTAAATACCAAGTGCAAATACCATTGCACAGGTGTGGATGGATGTGCTGACACTGGGTCCCTTGCAGGCAATGAGCAGTTTTAATGGCTCCCAAGTACAGCATAGTAAGCACTGTACCCTTAACTACATGGGATACTGTACTGCCTTCAAATAAGCACAGAGAAAAGTCCAGTTTGGTGAGTGTTCAAATTGCTTTCTTGGGGTACTGTACTGGAAAATTTAAGAGACAATGTGAGAGACAGAGATAAATGTATAATAATTTAAGTTTTACTACAGTACAGTATGTAGGTTTATTGCATGACTGACGTTTTTTAGTCATTATTTGAAGGTAAATCTTACACTATGTATAGTACAGTATATAGGGCTGGCTAATGATATAACTGTACCATATGCACTGTACTAGAATCCATAGAAAATTTAAATAACAAGGGGGTATGGTGAATGTGAAATGCACTTCCACTGCACTGACATTTGCATTACCATCCCATCACTAGTAATCTGGTCATTGTGTTTTCATTTCCTTGTTATACTTGCACATACATAGCATTCATAATACATACTGGTACATACAGCAGCTAGGTTATTGGGATGAGGTCCTTAAATGTGAAAAAACAACACAATATAGCATCCAGATTTTAATATTTTATTGCATCAACTACAAATATGTCTGAATAATCTAAGGAAGGTTTATGGGTACTAACACTAATACAAATGAGCATTATCAAAATGCTAAAACCATATCCTTATAGATTTCTTATCCAATCAACAAAGATAAATCAAAATCTCTTCTAAAAGTATCTGGGAGATACAGTAATATGGCAAACCTCTTAAAACCAAACAAGGCAAGGGGGAAAAACTACAGTCTATACACTCATATGTTTTTGACTCTCATGAAGGCACAAGGTACACGTTACCCCTAATCACAGTTGATAGAATAAAACACTGAAATCCTCTTTATTTGGTTTACGACATACCTTTTAAAGTGTTAACTGTTGCACTATTGTCTTATCAAAATCTAAAGACCATAGCTAACATATAACTCCAGTGTAAATACTGTTATATGATTCCTAGGCACTTTTATTTTAAAAGAACGAGTTTGTAGCATAGCAATGCAACAGAAAACCTTCATGAAAAGCATTCCATAATTATAATTAAACAACATTACTTTTATCTGAAAATACTGGAAGTTTGTAGCATTGCAATGCAATACAATATTTGCATGAAAAGCATTCCAAAACTATAACTAAATGACTTTATTACTTGTCATGCTTGGTTTATGATATTTATTTCATGCAACAGTTAATATAAGATCAATCTTACATGAACTTGACTGGGAAGAATGGACTGAACAAGAGCCTCAAGAAAGACTAAAATTGACCGAATCATATGAAAGTACATTACTATTTAACTTCTGTACTTTCCTGACTTGACTAACTTTACAAAACCTGTAGGTAATTTTGAAAGCTTAATTAACCACGGCTTTCTAAGTTTATACAGATAAGGCAGTCCCCAGGTTATGGCATTCTGACTTTATAGTGCTTGGCTCATGGCGCCACTAACCTGATTTAACAGTAACATAAGTGGTTTTTTGGCCCTGTAACCCGGTTTACGGTTACAGCGCTGTAAGCAGCATTTATTCCCATTATTATTATGGTGTTGCAGTTTACAGCATTTTTTGGGTTATGGCGCACTGCTGGGAAGGGAACACCCGCCGTAAACTGGGGACTGTCTGTACACACAGCTGTAACCCTAAAATTATCCACTCTTATATGTTTTTACAAAATACATTTTGATTCAAAACTTTTTAACAATAGTCTGTTGGCTAAAATTTCTGGATTCAATTACTTCATTTGTTTTAAATATATGTATGGGCAGTCCCCGCTTACCACCGGCATCAATTGACGGCGTTTGGCTAGTGACGCCGTTAACCGGATTTTCGGCGTCAGTGAGCAATTTTCAGCTCTGGTAAGCGGTTTATCGGCGCTGATAACCAGTTAACGGCACTGTTAAACAGTTTTTTCGGCGCTATTATTGCCGATTTTCGGTTATTGGCGATTTTCATTTAGTGGCACTCGGCCGGGAACAAAACTCCCACCGTTAACTAGGGACTGCCTGTACTGAGAAACCACATAAAAATTTAAGCGTAAATGCTAACAAGAAATTTACAACAATCTCTTTTATGCTCAGATACTGTAACTTGTTTTAAGGTCATTATCTTAAATTCATAATAGATTTACAACTTCAAACAATTTTGGTGCTACATGAGACTCTGCCAGTAATATAAACAACATGACATTATTCTACTAGCAGCAAGACAATAAATGAAACTCATTAACTCAATACAACTTCAGAAACTACTGAGTCGCAATTATTCCATTCATTCCCTTAACCTAAAAATTCCTTAGGGGTTTCACTGGGTATTTCCTGTCACAAACATGTCAAAATGTCAAACAGTATAAAATACAGCTCATGGAAACTAGCCACTTCTCTTATGAAGTAGTTCATCTCTTTCTATGAGATCAACAATATACGCAAACACAAGCTGTATCGAGAGTACATGAAAAATCATGATATAGATGAAGTAGCTGCATACAGTTTTCATTACCACTATTTGGCAAGATTCTAATATATGTTTCCTTATACATAAAAAAGAGATACTACCTTTATATTCTTGAGAAAATAGTAAAAAATCTATACTTTATCTGCTGGCATATCAATGTGTCAAAATCCAGCTCCCAGGCCTTAGTAAACTAATGTGTACTTGATACAAACAATAATGTTATGAAAACTATGCTACTGTATTCACATGAAACAATACCTCAAAACCCTTATAACATCTCTCTACAATCTGTCTTCAAACAAGGGCAGTGCCTGAAAAATTCTGTGCCGTGTCAGAAATACTTCAACCCTCTTCAACGTCTTACCTTTCAAGTAATGTACACAATTATTAACCTACAGGCAAGGGTATAAGACAGCCCTGGATCATCACTAACAAACCTAAGATACTACATCCAAGAGAATTCGTTATCACCAGCAGCTTCCAATAAAAAAGCCTAAGTACATTGGTAACTAAAAAATAATTACTACTTATATCCAATATAAGATATTGGTTCTTATTCTAGCAAATACTTGAAATTATATCCTAAGTCCCATTATAATAAGAAAAATAAGCCTTAACAAACTGATAATTGATTATGTACTAAAACCTACACTCATAAAGCTAAATATAATAGGTGGACGGTTTCAAAATCACTGAGATTATAAGTACATAGATTTCAGGGTTGTGGAATGTATATAGGAAACAAAATTGTTTGTTGAAAACTAAATGAATGAAGTTCAGTGAAATTTCATGGCTCAGATGCTTTGAATTATAGAAATAAATTTTACCGTATGCAAAAATGCCATTATTGTCATCATCACTACTTAATATGTTAACCAAGTCAAATTCACACTTCTGGTCTCAGAGTAAAAATTTACAAAAAACAGAATTTCAACATAAAAAATTCCAAGGCTCTAACAAACATTCTTAACTTAAAGCTAAACAGCATTCAAGTTTTGATGCTCTTTAACAAATTTTTATCAGATTATACTTTAATATTCATAAAATTATAGTCACCATTCTCAATCATTAGTGTAGCTGGCCATCTTTGTTAAAAATACCGACTTACACAGGGTTTGATCAATGGATTCATATTTCAGCAGGGAAATATGGAACTAGGTCCCATGAAATAGTAGAATCTTAACAGTAATGTAAGTTTCCTTTAGGCTTCCCTATCTACAGAAATGAACAATGTGGGTTCTCTTCATGAGTGTCCTAGTATTCTTACAATGTTTGACAGACACAGGTGCTTTGAATATCTCTTGCTACAGTTCGTACAATTATTCTGTATATTCACTGGAACCTCTGGAAGTCATTTTAACAAAATTCATATAAAACAAGAACAAACTGTAATGACTACAAAACACTTCTGAGGCAAACTATTTTTCTCTCCCTTTCTCTCTACTGTTTTCTTGATATTTCCTATGCTACTTGGCTTACATCCTAAAATATTATAATTCTAAGACTTAAAAAAGACTTAAGAGGATAGAAATTACACTTAGAAATCATCTTTCTAAAGCATTCATACAGAAAGGAATGTATATTGTAACTATTTACTTTCGTAATAAATAAGAAATTAAATTTAGAATGGTTTCAACTCCAGGCCATATCAGATATTTGTAGCTCAGCAAATATATATATATATATATATATAATATATATATATATATATATATATATATATATATATATATATATATATATATATATATATATATATATATATATATATATATATATATATATATGTGTATATAAACTGGACATTACTTGCTTAAAGTAAAGGTTCATATAAGGTTTAAGTTTCTAGATAGCAAAAGTTGCTTTAACATGGGTCATCACTGCAACCCATAAAAATTACATTTCTCAAACTGCTATAATAAAAAAATTAAGGGTTTATGATGCCATATGTATATCTGTAAAATTTAAGTGCAACATAACCAATTACTGTACTATTTGGCAGTGACACTCAAAACATTCTACAACTTGACTATTCATGAGGAAAAGCATAACCCTTTCATATCATACTTATATGAATTGTAAGTGATGATATTTCTTTAGCTTCACTCTATTACTAAACAAAGGTGTTACCAACTTCTTGATTCAGATTTTTAAGTCTTCATATTATCTTAAGAATACTGTTGTTAAGCCATCAAAACCTTAAGTAATTCCAAATTCAAATTTGAGTAGAACCATGCACTAAAATGACTACTTCACCAATTACTTTAAACATACTGTAATTAAGATCTCCTTGAAATTCACTTTAGAAAAATGGATGTGTTTAATGCTGCCAAAACTACTACCTGAGCACTTCCGAACTTCTAAAGGGATTTTCTTGCTTTCAAATACAGTACTGTACCTAAAGGAAAAAGAAATCTCAAAACAAATAATCTTGATGGTAGCCAAAGAATATATATGACAAGAAAAGACTTACAAGAATAAAACAGCTTAAAAAATAAATTTAGGAATGATTAAGTTTAAAATAAAAGGTATAAGAATATAATATATGTTCTCAGATCTGAACTGAATTTCCAATCAAAAGTTAAACTCCTTGAGTGCAAGAGTAAAAAAAAATATGAAAACACCTTTATGTGCAACGGTCAATCCTTCAACAGCAATATTCATTAATCACACATATCTGGTCAATCCCAGTTTCTTATTTCTGTGGAGGACTGAAGGCTATCAAATACAGACTGCCTTGCCCAATCTAAAATTAAATATTTCAAATCTTCATCCGTTATATGAAAGGTACACCATATACCATTTTATCTGATAATCAGCAACTCTAATTTGGCAAATATGCTATAAGTTCAACTTACATCAAGATAGTGCAGTATGCTACAATTAGCACTAAGAGCTAATAGTATGATATGTATATTAGTATGTTAACCACTACTGTATAGTAAAGTTCTTCACTGGTATACAAAACTACAGCCTTGATATGATTTCCTACAATTTAAAGATGTACATTAGTTTTATGAATTAACTTTCAAAGGCAAGCATTTTTACAAGCACAAGACTGAAAATGCTTGCCATTCCAATATGTGTAGATACAATCTTAACTGGGCCCAGTATTATAATTTCAATATTAATTACCTACACATACAAAGCAAATCTATTATTGTCATTGATACAAAAATTTTCAGGAATTAAATGGGCTTCACATTTTACCAAAAAAAAATAAAAAATCCAAATATCATGAATCTACATCTGGCACTCCAAACATTAAAAGTCCATACAATGAAAACTATGATAAAGTCATGGATCCTATTAAAAACATGAAATGAAATCAAAGAAATAATGGAAAGTCCCATTAAGTGGTATGCTAAAACTACTAGAATAAAATATTAGCTATGTAAAGCAAAAGGCATACTCTGGTATAGAGAAGGTAATACAGTAATGAAGCATGAAAAAGAGGCAGGAAAAGAATCCCACATCTAAAGGTGGACAAGAATATTACATTATAATCAATACAGAGTAGTTTAACCCAACCACAATGTAACATTTGTAGACTGAAAGCTCAGGCCCAAAGAATCTATCCTTAAAGAAGAAACAACTGAAGCAATGAAAGGTTCAAGATGGGACAGCTAGGTAAAGAGATACAAAAACAATAGAAATTACCATTTTGAGTAAATGTAATCAAAGGTGATCTCATGACTAAGGCATAAATGGTACTTATGAAAGACAAGGTGTATAGTCACTTACAGGCAAGGATGAAGAGGATCATGAGTGGAAATGGAATACAGTTTCACAGTACTGTATTTTACTTAGTCATGTAAGGAATGAGAGCAAATAAAGTGGCACCTCATATACCACAATATTGTTTTGAATTAGGACAAATATTGTTAATCATCACTATCAACAAATGTTTCTATGTTAGTTTTTCCTTTTATGGGTTAGTCATGAAATGAGGCCTCATCATTTTATTCTGTCCTGAACTCCTACAGTATTAGGTCTAAGTCTCTAGTTATCCACTTTTCCCATAATTGCCAGGAACTTCCCAAAGGTCTTCCTCATGCTTCTCTCATATAGAGTATATGGCTTTTCTGATCAATGCTCAAGTGTCTGAAGTGAAGACATGAATTTACTACATAAGTAGAGGACATATAATCTAATATTTTTGATCATGTAACCTCTCATACATTTACTTTAGAAATTTTAAACTACTAAAAACTTAATTAGGGGATACCACTCCTGACAGAAAAGGCCACAAAATCTTACTTCTCATGGTCATATGGGTGATCCAAAAGTTTACTTCAAAGTGTTGGAAAAAGCAAACACAAGTTTGGAATATCCTAATAGTGAAGGAAGATAGAAACAACATAGTATTTTGAAGTTGGCAAACATGCCACTTCAAGTTCATACTGTACCAGTGAGTGATGGTTTCCAAGATGTAGAAAAGATTCATGAAATGAGATTTATAAAACTCCTCAGACTTTACATGATAAAATGAAAATTCCCTGTTTTTCTTGATGATCTAACATTTACACTTACAAAACGAGTCCCCAATCACACTGCTTATAAAGTGCACCTTTCTCAAGATGTCTTATGTTGTTTTTCGCATTAACCAATTCCCCAAAAATGCCTAATTCTTCTTCTTCCCAGATCCTAAACTACTTTCACATTGTCATTACAGCATTATTAATAAATAACTTGACCATACCACTGAGTTAAAAACCTTATCATTACAGAATAACAGTATTGGCCAGAGTAAAGTACAGACACCACCCTACTTACAAACAAGTTATGTTCCTGACGGCAATTTGTATGTTCAATTATTTGTAAGTACAGTATGATATAAAATCAATAAAGTATTGTATATTTTTTTCATCCTAAAACACAACACACTGTACATACTGTACTGTATGTACAGAACAGGCACGAAAAAAAATCTAAACTTTCGGGTGGCAAAGGGGAGTGCTCTGAACACACTTTTAATTTGCAATACTATTTGTTTGGATTTCTGACAGTTTGTAAGTTGAATGTTTTTAAGTAGGGTGGTGTCTGTAGTGTACCTACAAAAATAGTGTACAGTGCTTTCTAACTGATCTTCTCATCTAGAAACTTCCCAAAATATCCATTTCCATTCAATCACATTGTGATCTGACCAGTTCCTGAACTTAAAACTTTATCTTCCTTAATCAAATGAATAAAAATATGATTAAATGTTCATAACCAGGTAAACAGGAATGAATCAAACAAATTACCACATAGCTGAAAAAACTATGTCATAACCAAGACTCTGGTTACATGACAACAGCACAACCATACCTCTGCCCATCACCATTCCAAACTGTAGTGAAGTTATGACAGAGTAAACTTGAAAATGAATTTATGGCGATGAAACAGTGAGATGCTGAAGAAGCATATCAAAAAGTATGAAAAAATTTAAGAAAACTCACTAAAACTTACTTACAAAGGAACCTAATGCAGTAGTTTTATCATCCCAAACACAGCAGCAAATGAAAAATGTATTTGACAGTGGCAATGACTAGGTAGTCACTAGGAGGCTGCATGATTGATTATGAGGTCATCATGGTATTATAACTTGGAGGTTCTTGGAGTGCACAGTTAACAAGCGCATACACAATAAATACAAGACTCATAATCAATAACTTAATGAACCCCATGTGCTTCAAAATTTTAACCAGACACAAGCAAATCTCTCTGATATAAAGCCATCATAGCGAGATCTAAATGAAATCATAATCATCCATAGTTACCTTAATTTTTTGCTTTAACATTTGAAATTAATGATGCAAATGATCAGTTATACTAATATCCCCTAAGACTATATCAACATGTACAAGATCTCATAAGACTATAAAGCCCCCTGTGAGGATAAACTATATTCATCCTGTTTTAGCAACTGCATAACATTTTGGCATTGCAGAATCAATCAGCAACTGGAAAAGCAACATTTTTATTCATGTAATTTTCAACTGTTCTAGTTATTTCTTTGAATTTGGTTATTTATTGTGATATCTGGTTATTTAATTTTGTGGATTTTATGCCATCTCTCCCAAGAGACAGGCAAGAACTCTTGATAAATCAACCAATATTGTAAAAAAAAAGATGAAACAAGAAAAAGAAGTTATAAATGTCATATGCAAATTACACATTCTTCCTAATGTTTGTCAATCAGTTAGCTGAAAAGTGAAAGTATATTTAGAGCTCATAAAGCACTGTTGTGATATCATGAATAAAGAAACAACAAGCATTAATACTTCCCAATACCTCATTCTCTTCCACAACATCTACTCCATAAGGTCAAGAATGAAGCAACAGGTAAAATTTTGTACCAATTATGCCTCAAAATATATGCACAGTGAGGAAGTTTGTAAAGTCAGGGTGCCTGTCTACACTACTGTTCATTCCTGGTAACATAAGAGAAAACTCAAGCAGGTGAAAGTATTTAAAGAAAAATCTTACATACATGCTAAAGCTTCAGTTTCTGACTGGTAACGTGCTTACACCTAAGATATGTATGTGAATATCTATTTTTCTGAAACACTTTGGATCAGTGAATCCCACAATGCTACAGAAGAGTATATGCTTAATTCCTTCTTAGAATTGTTTACTAAACCTACCTCCTAATTTTTGCTTTAGTGCGCAGTAAACCATGGAAAAGTATGGCATACAATTCTCTCCATATGGCCAGTTTCATCGTCAGATTACTAGTACCTTTCATTGCGTGCGAGATCTAGTATTGAAAGGATAAATTTGGTATTTCAGTTTCCAGAAATTAGTTCCTGCAGGCTTGATTGATTTCTCGTGTTCCTGGTGGTTATGATAAAAATGGGACTTTTCAATCTCCCAAATAGGTTACATATATTCATTTCTACTTCTGGCTATGATAATACTCAGAATACAAGCAACTATTTGTAGTATTCTGGCTGTGGCGTGCAGCAATTATAGTGACCAACAGCTTAATAAAGGAATCTTGCTAGCCAAACCTTGATATGTATATTTTGTAGACACCAGCCCACTCAGTTATCATATTCCTGTAGCATTCCATCAATCAAATGAACACTGTTGAGCTGCAAATACTATAGCAATATAATTAGTATATTAAAAAGCTTATACAGTAACATGGTCTGAAAACAATGCATTTCCAAATGCTGACAGACTTTACGGTATTAAAACAATTATATAATAATGTTATACTGTATATATATATATATATATATATATATATATATATATATATATATATATATATATATATATATATATACACATATATACAGTATATATATATATATATATATATATATATATATATATATATATATATATATATATATATATATATATATATATATATATATATATATATATATATATATACAGTGCTCCCCACTTTTTCACAGGGATAGGTTCCAGAACCCACTATGAAATGCAAAATCCCCTCTAAAAATGCTTATAACTGCCAAATACCCTGTACCCCTTAAACTAAAATGCTTATAACTGCCTATTTTAACAGTTCACTGCCTGATTTAATTTTTAATACAAAAATACACCTGCAATTATCATGCTAAACCAATTTAAAATTTTTTATACATATAGTACAGGCAGTCTCCACTTATCAGTGGGGGTTCCGTTCCAATGGCGTGATAAGTGAAAATCACCAATAACCGAAAATTGGCGATTTTCGGTGCCTATCAGCGCCAATAACTGGAGATCAGAGCCTCTGTTAGGTAAGTATTGGCGCCAATTCCTGGATATCAGCACCAATAAGCAGAAATCGGCGCTGAAAATCAGAGATTTTCGTCGCTAGCCAACCCCCGTAAAACTGGATTGCCAATAACGGAGGCCCCCCAATAACCAGGGACTGCCTGTAAACAGTACACTGTATGTAAAGTAGTACAGTTTAAGTACACTGTAAATAATCTTTATCATAAAAATCTGTATTTAGTCACGAACACAATATGAAAAAATTCAGTAATTAGTGAATACACTGTGTTGCTCTATGAAAATAGTGAATTGCTAGTGATTATTTTAGAGATATGGTCGATAGAAAATTTTGCAAGCTGGTGAAAGTTCCAGCGTAAAAAAGCTAAAGATATATTCCACAAAATTCCTTGATAAAGTGAAGCACAAAAAAGTGAGGGTCCACTGTAATTATATATATAAATATATATATATATATATATATATATATATATATATATATATATATATATATATATATATATATATATATATATATATATATATATATATATATATATATATATATATATGAAGATAAAAGGCCCATAAAACACTGTTTGACCATTGCAATCATATATTTTGAGCACTTCCTTCTGTGCCCCTGTTCACTGGTAAAATATGGACAGATGATATGATACAAGAGTATATATACAAAACATATGTAGGTGTGGCAGTAAGTCTCCATCAGTATGCAGGTGGCCATTGACCCAGGAAGGATGGAAATTAAGGTGTTCCCTTGTGATTTTTGGCTTCATTAACTCCTGTCTGGTGATGCGTCTGGTGGTCGTATTTTCTGAAACACCTTCCTAAGAAGAGGCCTGAGGATTAACCCGTCAATATCATCCGATTTCCAATGTCCTCCTGATTGATGATAGCAGATACCAGCATCTTCCTTTTGTATGGACAACTACTTTTGAAAACCATCTCTGCCCCACTGCAGTTTATGGTATGGCCTTTATCCCTAATATGTAGGAAAATCCCCAAACTCTCTGAAGCATATCGCACTGATCATTTGTGCTCTGCCTACATATTAGGGATAAAGGCCATACCATAAACTGGAGTGGGGCAGAGCTGGTTTTCAAAAGTAGTTGTCTGTACAAAAGGAAGATGCTGGAATCTGCTATCATCAATCAAACTACCAATATGAACCTGTCAGAAGGACATTGGAAATCAGATGACATCGACGGGTTAATCCTCAGGCCTCTTCTTAAGGAGGTGTTTCAGAAAATACAACACACAGACACATCGCCAGACAAGAGTTAATGAAGTAAAAAATCACATGGGAATACAGGTTGGCCATCACTAATCCGGCATCATTGGGACCTAGAGGGTGCCGGATTAGCCATTTTACCGGATTAACCATTTATTAGGCTAGAATACACGAAACACAAGTAGCTAAGCACCTCATCCTAGAATTAAAATATCCCATAAATCAGTGCAAGTTGGTTAATAAAGAAAAGACAATTATCAAATACAGGTAGTGCTCGAGTTACGATAATTCGATTTACGATATTTCGAGTTTACAATGGGGTTAGCAATTAATACCGATACGAAAATATTTAGGAAATATTTTTAGATTTCGCGCAGGCGCAGGCAGCGAGAGAGACCAACTTCTTTTCCTCCATCTCTTTATTCCATCTGCTAGTTAAAAAGGTAAAAGAGAATGATAAAAGTATTGTTAGTAACATTATACTCTTGCATAAATGCATACAGCCATAAACAACCGAATGGGAAACTGTTGTTTTGCTAATAATCGTCCCGGATAACCACTGTTATGCTTGTATTTCAACCATAAAATGACGGTTAAACAATTACTGTAGTTATGTTACAAATGACGTTAAGTACTGTACAATAGGACTGATATATTTTTTACACTATACCCTCATTCGCTTTGGAGAAAAGATCGGCAAGGAAATATACTGCTACAGTAACTTTATGCTGCAATTTGTAGCTGAAGCTGAGGAAGCAATGTTCAAGCTGCTAATGACTATAGATTATTGTGCACCGGCAACATGGATGAAACTTGACCGTAAATAAAATTGGAGAGAATGTATTTTAATCAAAACTACTGGGCATGAAAGAATACAAATTACTGCTGTTTTCACGCCGATAAAAGATAAATGCATAAAGCTCGTATTATGATGAAATCAAGAGAAAATAGCGAACGGAATCTTGATTTTTTCTTACACAAAACAAACATGCCCCCAAAACGGCCAGCAGCGATTCCCACGAACGTCACATATTAACGAAAAAAATAGCTAAATTAATTTCACAACGAAACATATTTAAGTTATATTTTTATTTAAAAACATTTCATATAACGAAAAATATCCTTGTCCCAAATAAAAAAAAGTATCTGTTCATTTACAATTACTAGAAGCACGAAAAGCTCTCTCAACTGAGTTAAATACGGCGAAATAAACACCGCGTTATCGATTCCAAAAACAAAACATTGATCGCAATTTATAATAAAAAAGCAATATGAGAATATACGCAATTGGATACAATGTAGTAAAGCATAACTTTTTAAAAGATCCATGAAAAAGATGCACATTCGTTATGTTGATGTTTGTATAATACTGTTAATATGTGAATAGAGTTTAGTACAATGTAGGCTAGGCCACCGTATATGTAGCCTATACAATATACCATAGCGTAGGCCAAAAGACAATAATAAATGTAAAAAATGGAACAGCAGAACCATGCCTGTGTTTACAAACACCTCCAGTTTGTTGAGGCAGCACACTGCGCCACCAAATCGAAGCGGCCGGCGAGCGAGTTAGCGCAGCGACCCGGGAAATTTGAAAATTAGTGCGGAAACAGAAATTACTGTAGCCGAAATTTGTGCCGGATTACTGATTGTTCCGGACTACTGATTGCCGGATTAGTGATGGTCAACCTGTACCTTAATTTCCATCCTTCCTGGGTCAATGGCCACCTGCATACTGATGAAGACTTACTGCCACACCTACATATGTTTTGTATATATGCTCTTGCTCTTGTATCATATCATCTGTCCACATTTTACCAGTGAACAGGGCACAGAAAGAAGTGCTCGAAATAGAGTATATGGCTGCAATGTTCAGTGTTATATATATATATATATATATATATATATATATATATATATATATATATATATATATATATATATATATATATATATATATATATATATATATATATATATATATATATATATATATATATATATATCAGGTCCTTGACTTACGGCAGGCATCCGTTCCAATGCCGCACTGTAAGTTGATTTCCGCCGAAGTTCTGACAACTTTTTATCATTTTATTACTCATATATTTTCACTGTATAATTTTATAACTTTATATTGTATAATTTTCTTTAAAATAGTGTACTTTCTTTAACAGATTTAGCCTACATTCCTGAGCTGGCCTAACCGTAAGTCAACTACTTAACTTTACTCAGAATCTGCAGAATATTATCAGTGACTTTCATCTCCCAAATTTACTATCTTCATAACCAGGAAAATGAACATTAAACATTCGCTAATGGGAGGGGAAGGATAGAAACATTTTCTAGCATAGATAAAGGTTTATGATTACGCTTCTTACCTCTAGCATCATCTGAACTCAAGAGTGGCATATCGAATGAGTAATTATACAGCTATATAAAAGAAATGATCAAAACTGTATTACCTATAAGTGAGAAATTCGTGTGTTGCCAAATGTGTCATTGTTTTGATTAAAAGTTTTGACCTGGTAGAGCCTTCTCAAGTGGAATCTTTAAAAAATAAAAAAAATTATGTTTATGCATTTAAAGTCAATAGAGTATCAAAAACATACCTGACTTGACACCTTTTCATTACTAACAATTATTTTCATATAAACAAAAGAGATATGGCATAATTTTTGCTGTTGGAAAGTTGTAAATAATAGGTGGCACTGCCCTTGTGGCTGCTCAACGAACTAATGGTGGCTGATTCAAAATCGAGCCGAACCATGGGAGTTCCTGGACCACAGAATGCTGGTTTTAAGAGGTTGGACTGTGTGTGTGTATGTGTATATATATATATATATATATATATATATATATATATATATATATATATATATATATATATATATATATATATATATATATATATATATATATATATATATATAGATATATATATATATATATATATATATATATATATATATATATATATATATATATATATATATATATATATATATATATATATATATATATATATATATATATATATATATATATATATATATATATCGGACAGTAATGAGGAAAGCACAGAGCATTTTCATGATTTATTGTGCCGATGTTTCACAAACCACCTCAGTTGCATTTTCAAGGCTGTAAAAATTTGAACACCATATTACTCGTAATAACTCTTAGAATATTTCGACAAAATATGTAGATTTATTACATTGACATCCCCAGTAATCTCTTTGTATTCTGATGTGGTTTTTTAAAATTTCACTATTCTGCTATATTTTACTTTTACTGGGGATGTCAATGTAATAAATCTATATATTTTGTCAAAATATTCTAAGAGTTATTACGAGTAATACGGTGTTCAAATTTTTAGTCTTGAAAATGCAACCGAGATAGTTTGTGAAACGTCAGCACAATAAATCATGAAAATGCTCTGTGCTTTCCCTTGTTACCCCGTCGATGTGGTTTGAGCGGTGGCTCCTTTTATGATTGTTTATATATATACTGTATATATATATATATATATATATATATATATATAGGTAATCCCCAGTTAACGGAGGGCTTGGTTTTATGGGGCTTGTCTAGTGACAAAAATCGGTCATTTTCGGCACCGAAAATCACTGATTTCCGCTTATCGCGCCGATAACCAAAAATTGGCGCCAATAAGCCCTGAAAATCGCCCCCTCCCTAAAAAAAGCTGAAAATCACCAATTTTTGGTCATCATCATATCCTCAGAATGGAAGCACCACCAATAAACGGCGACTGCCCATATATATATATATATATATATATATATATATATATATATATATATATATATATATATATATATATATATATATATATATATATATATATATATATATATATATATATATATATATATATATATAATATTATATTAAAAATATATAATATTATATTAAAAAAGAGAAAGAATGTGTCAGCAAAAGAGTTGCCCTTCTAGGTTTCAGCACGTACTTTTGAGATCCATGTGCTCTGCGCCACTGATGTTCAAAGGGCTTATGTGCCAGTGACAACTGGGACTCAGAGTTGCTTCATTTTGGCATACCTATCTACAAGTGGTAAAATGGTTTGATATATGTAAACAGATAGACTAGGATGTTTTGAGATGGTCTGGTCATGTGAAAAGAATGGAAAGTGATAGGCTGGTTAAAAGGATTTATCATTAAATGTTAGGAGAGAATGGGAGAAGCTCTAAAATGGGCTGGATTCATGGGATTAACTAAGTACAGTTAATGGGAAGGAAGGGTCTTATTACCCAAAAGCAAGAGTTTGTGTGCAATATATATAAGTGAATGGCACAATTAGTATAGGGGGTTTGACTGCTGCTGATAAGCCTTCTGTGTCAGAGTATGACGCATGGATACTGTGGAAGTTTTCTGCACAGGGGGTTTTATCAAAGATTCATTCCATATGTATGAATGTTGCAGTGACAGCCGTACAGTATTAATCTTTCTCTGGACCCAACCCACTTGGCAAAATAGCTTACAGTATGTTGGAAAAGGTACAAACAGGACTTACCACCGTTCATTCCTACAATCCTAAATCTGCTTATTTTATGGATGAAAAAAATATTCCTAACCAGGGCTAAACAAGATAATACCCTGTTACAAAACTAATCCACATTACCTTATATGACTAACTTTATAATTATTCAGATAAAGTACTTTTCATTTCATTTACATAAATTCATTACTAACTTACAACTCTAAATTTCAATTTTTAACTGATAGCTGCAAAACCAAGTGTCACCCCTCCAGTCCATGAGCTCCCCATCACAAGTCATCAAACCAGAGACCCTGAGATGGGAGTAGCCTTAACTTGTTATCATTAGCCAAGGCCATGATCTTCAAAAAGCCCTTGAGTGGTTTCTTCCTGCAAACAGAAAATTTAAAATAAAAAACTTTAAAACACTATAATTAAAATCACTCCAGTAATACTACGATATAACTCAAAAGTTCAGATGCAACACTTGTCTAACTAAAATGAAATAAGGCATCCTTGAATGCAGTTTTGCTATATCTGCTGTGAGTACAGTGTAGTTATTATTTTTACTACACTATTATGGCTTCTGCATTTCTAGGGTTATACAGTAATGTTATACTACTGTACATACTTTAAAAGTTCATGCAGTCCAGCAATAATTCTGTTAGATTATCAACAAGGCATTAGACAAATAAATTTTATTCATTATAAAACCAAAAATATAAATCTTAAGTAAAACGTGCAAGAAAATTAAACAAATAAATACTCTTATCTAAACAGATTTTCAGCAGTATGGTTAATCCAAAATACATGTATGTGGTTTAAATTGCCATATACAACAGAAAACACAGCAAATAGTATAATTATAAAATAAGTAAAAGCAAATAAACTAGTTTATTTGTATATCGTATTGGAGTTATGTTTTCAGATCACTTTTCTACACAGTAAAACATAACTGATGCAATGTTACAACAAAATATAATGTAATAATAATGAACATATGAAACGTTGTTGGTTAGATTTGTACAAATACTCTAGAAACATTATATTTTTCAGTCAGAAGATGGAACATAACCAAGAAACACATTACTGTACTTACATTCTAATTTGATACTAATTATTTATAAAAAGTCACATGACATCTCATTTTTGTGTGTAATGTTATTCATTCATTATAGAACCAGAAACATGGACCTATGTTGATCTGAGAAAACCTTGAGTAAATCTTTTAAGGAATGTATTCCCATTTGGAACTTTTGAAAAAGCCAGTATCAAGACTACTTTCATGATATGAAAGTGAAACAGATTTCAACTTCATTGTATCCAGTCTTTGATCTACTGCTACTAGACGTCAATTTCTGTATTCACCAGCCTTCAAGTATTTCTTATTCAGAATCCCAATGAAGTAAATAATGTGGGGCTTACAAGATGTATACTGGTAAATTCCATTTTGGTAGTTCAAAAGAACTCTACTTGGTTAATACTGTATTCACAGTTACATGGATACTAAATTAAAGTAACATGGCTAGTACTGTATTTATAATTACCTGGATACTAAATTAAAGCAACATGGAACTGAAGAAGTTGAACAGCAAAATGAGAAGAGACCAAGGGACTGCAAGCAAAGTAACAGTCAGAATGCACAGCCCCTGGGGGCTCAAGGGTCACTGCACAGAGCCTTTAGCACTGTCTACAGTGTACTGTGCACGGTCCATCACATACATGCAAAACATGAATGTAAAATACACCCATGTGTATAATCACAGCCTATAAGCAAACACTGCTTAAAATTGATGTCATCATGGTATGGATGGGTGTATTTCTAGTAAAATGTACCTGATTTCAACAGACATGTATGTAAGAATTTAAACTGACTTACATCCTACTTTGTGTTGTTGTGGTATATGACTGCCTCACTTCAGACTAACATTCTTGAGTTTAAATCCTGCTTGAAAAGGTTAGTCTCTCTTCATATAGTACTTCAAATTCAGATTCATTGTTTGGAGTAAGTGTTTTCAAAACTATGAGAAAGTGAAGAATTTCAGGGGTCTACAGTTTGTTAATAATAAAAAATACATATACGTATCAGATGACTGACAAATAAATTCATTATTATGGTATTGTCATTATTATTACAACAGTATCAAAATACTTCTCATCAATAAATAGAGAAATCTTGTAAGCGCTACATCCAAACTGATTCAAGATATATCTAAGAGTATAAGCCAAAATCAAATGGAGAGACCCATCAACCAACACTGATCAGTATTCTGAGTCTATTAGTCCATCTCCTGATGGACTCGCCTGCTCAGCCCTGGAACCACCAGCTTATAAACACCTCTAAAGTCTTCATGTGGCCTATACAATAAGGTAATAATAGGGAGCAATAGCTTATTATTATTCTGAAAACAATGTTTACTATCCTTTAAAATATGTTCTCAAGTAAAATACAATAATCAGTGCTGTCAGACTTGAGAACCAAGAAAGGCATCAAAATATCTCCCTGAATCTTTGTGAACCAAAAGCTAAAAAATGCTCATCTTGCATTCACTTCCATCCTGCAGGAAAAGGGAGTACAAAAATACCATACAATTGTGGAAATTATATGTTATCTATGTGAACAAATGAAGTACCCATGAACAATATGAACATTGTGCAACATCACTTGCAACAATTAACAATAATACATAAAAATTTAATGAAAAAGAAAACTGTTGTCAGTCACATGAAAAACTAGCACTACTGGATAGGGAGGGAAAAATTTGGTACATCAATTCTAATATCAAGATTAAGGAGATGCTGAACATCTGAATTATGATAGTCAAAAAGGTCTCAAACTAAAAAAGGAAGCTGAAGCAAATTCTTAAAACTAAAGATATAGAACAATGTCCTACAAGCATCATGTGAGCAGCATAGAATACAATATTTCACACATGGTGGAATTTTACACAAATACAAAGTCACTTTCTTTCCAAGTTAATAAACTTGGAATTGCCAACATTCTTTCCATAAATCTGACCATAAGAAAAAAAAACAGACTTTATCCGGGAGTTAACATTCCTGCTTCTTCTACATCAGGGACCATAGTTGTGACACCAGTTTACACGTATTAGTCCTTCATTCCTGCATCAAAGGAGCTGAGAAAGTTAATGACACTGCAATGCAGTAAGAAGGCTCTATCTAATGAAGAATGACAACTCTTGGCTCCTACTATCATGTAACTGAAGAGAATGCCGGACAATATGACAAGGCTCCTTTCCCTTAAATTTTTCAAATTATTTGTATCCTGTACAGTACAGGCAGTCCCCGGTTAACGGCGGGCTCAGTTAATGGCGATCCGGTTTTATGGCGCTTGTCTAATGACGAAAATCGGCAATTTTCAGCGCCGAAAGTCACCGATTTCTGCTTATCGGCGCCGATAATTGGGTATTGGAGCCAATTCATACCTAACAGAGGCGCCGATAACCGAAAATCGGCACTTTTCGGGGCCGATAAGCCTGAAAATCGCGGATTTTCGGTTATCATCACACCCCCAGAACAGATCCCCCACTGATAACCGAGGACTGCCTGTATATACCAATATAGTTGGGAATTTTTTGTAACAATTTTAAGAACAACAACACTGTTCTATTTATGCCATTATTGGCCAGTTAATACCCTTCAAGACTGGCATATGAGAATGAAGAATGTTAACTAAGCAGTCTGGGAAATAATAATAGCACACCATTATGGGATTTATAACACGTGAAAAAGAGGTTTCCATGCTGTATGGACAGTTCATAAAAATTGTTATCAAAATCTGGAAGCGACATAATGTGGCTTGCAGTTTCTTCCACAAAGGTGCTACTGGTCTTCCTTTACAAGGTTTTCATCTACTCTTGTACTTTATAAATTTTCTTCCATTGAAAACCAACCCAATGAATACTGGCTTTCTACTTTACCTGTTGCTGGTTTGGCTTAGTGCTCTCATTTTAATATTCTCATCTCTTATATTTCTATAAATTTCTCATACATATTCAATTTTGTTTCCCTTATACAGTATCTTTCATTCTTTCCTATTATAATAATGAAATACTATGATAAATGTATAAAACATCCATGTACTTTATATTATGTACATGTTAATAATCTATCTAAAAGTACACCAATATGTAAGACCCCAGCATTTTTATAAGTTATCTGATCAGATATGGTCTTTGTGATAATAGGTACCCTGTAAAAGCTGACTTACCTCTACTTTAGAGAAATCTATGTAACTAGGTAAAAACTTAGGACAATAATCAATACTTATATGAATTTGAACACTTTACAATACATACTTTTCTCCTTGCCAAATTTGACATACTTGTTATTATTAACCGTAAAAGTACTGTACGGTACTGCTATAGAAAATACATGTACTGTTAAACTTGAAATATATCTTTCTCAGGTACATGATACTTGAAAAAATATTTGTTACTTATTCCACAATTACAAATTTCATATTATTAACAGATCCATAAAAAGTAGCAACAGAAGAAATGTATCTTGATTTTAATCTTCTGCAATACATTAATGAATATTTTTTAACACAATAATTTAGTTACAGGCAGTCCCCGGTTTACGACGGTTCCAGCTTACGACATTCCGAGGTTACGACGCTTTTCAAATATATTCATCAGAAATTATTTCCTGGCTTACGACGCATGTTCCGGGTTACGACCGTCGTCGTCCCGATCGATGGAAGAAATTTGGCCCCAAAACGGCAGAATAATCATAATTTGAAGGTTTTTTGATGTAAAACTCAATAATAATACAGTTTACGTCGTTTTCAATGCACCCAGAGCATTAAAAGTAAGGTTTTCTTATGATTTTTGATGATTTTCGACGATTTTCCGGTTTACGACGATTTTCGGGTTACGACGCGGCGCAAGAACGGAACCCCCGTCGTAAACCGGGGACCGCCTGTACTTATAATATGGGTAAAATTGTGGCAATAGTGGCCTCAGTTTATTGGTCTATTCAAAAAAGACTTTTTTTCAGTATCTGTGGAAGTAAAAAGTAAATTTGCAAGTTTCTGTGCACCAGTCTCAACAGAAAAAACCAGGTTCTTCCACCAAAATAGTTGTGCATCCAGAAGGGTTAGCCTATTAGTAGACTTAGTTGTTATCAATCTCAACAACAAGCACACACCCTTGTTGCTCAGTTCTGCCATATCCAGCTGCCTGGGAGACAGATGCCTTCACGCATCCCTGGAACGAACTGGAGATTTATCTGTTTCCCCTCACTACAACCAGGAAGTTTTGGACGAAATCTTAATATCCAAGAATATCAGCGTGAAAGTAATAGTTCCTCAATGGCCAAATCAAGAATGGTTTCCAAGCTAGAAGTTTTTGCAGCAACCTCAATTCCATGGGTTCCATTTCAATCTGGAAACGGTTCTTGACGCTTAGAAATTATCCATCACCTTGTAGGCAAGGTTTTTTTTTACATGAGATAGCTGTAGCCATCTCTATGCCATGTAGTGATTCTACAATCCAGCTCTACCAAGATAAATGGAACTCAATATCTTTGGTGCAGTAGAAGAAGCACTAAGTCAGTCTTAGCCAGTGTTCCCCAAACAGCAGACTTCCTCGTTTCTTTGTTATCACAAGGATCTCTCAATTTCAACTATAAAATGCTACAGGCCTATACTATCCCAGATATCCGAAGCCCAAGGTATGAATCTTTCTTCTACAGGCGAGTTGAGACATTCATACCTGCATTTTGGGGAAGTTTCTATAGTAAAATATTAAGCCTACAAAATAAGATCTCTCTTTTGCTTAAGAAAGAGGTCCTTATGAGTCAGGGTAAAAAGTTTCCTTCCTGATATTATGGTCAAGACAGCTTTTTCTCCTGGGATTTGCCTCTTTGCAACAAGCAGTAAGATACAGGCTTTGAGCAAGGTCACTCACACTGAAGGCTGGCAGACCCAAGGAGTATATTTTACTGTTAACTTTGTTGCAAGTGAAACAACCAAACTTAAGGAAAAATAGAGACCATTCAACATCTCTCTTTGCTATCACATCACTTTCAAGCATGCCTAGAAAATAAAGACCAACTACTTTGCCTGTCTGGGATTTAAATCTACTGTATAACTCTAGAAAGCCAGGGACCCCGGAAAAGGTACTTCAAGGTTTTTCCTTTCTTTGGGACAACCCAATAAGCAAGCTCCTAAATATACAGTTGCATACTGTATTGGCTTAGAAATTACTTTAAGACCAAATGCTAATGTGACAGGTGGTAAAGCTTCCCAACTTGAAGTTAATGTTCATGAGGAAGCTTTATCAACATCTCTGATTTTTTCATATGTGCAGTCTCCTTGGCAGGATCTTGCTGGTGCCAAATGATATTGAGGAATTTTCATTTAGAGGAGAAAACCCATGTGAAGTTAGATCTGTATTTGCTAAGCCTTGTGGTAGCAGTGGAACACACTGTCCATGTCTAAATAGGTTCTAAACAGTTAGAACCATCATGGAATCCTAAAGGACAAAGAACTCTGGGGTTACCCTCTTTTACAACAATTATCTAATATGTGGATATCTTTTAAGGACTTATGTAACATGCAAACCCTCCTCAGTATTAGTCCTCTACGGGTGGTTAAAGGTGGACATTTTCCAATGAGCATACAATTACAGACTCAGGTTACTTTTTTACCAGGATTCTGTCCTTTAAATACAGCTCCCTAATTTTGAAAAATAAAAGGTTTTTATAACTTTCAACTTAAGCACCAAGCAGAGCCTTCAGTTCTCCATCACCCTGAGCCTTTCATAACTTGGTTCCTTCCCACCTAAACTTTGATTTGAGCACAATAAGTGTTGGGTCTCTGGTGAAACAAAATTTTTTTGAAAATGAAATTTTTTCTGATAAATTAATTACAAAATTATACAAATTCTCATTATCAAAAGTGGAATAAAGTGAAGAACGAGCAAGGGTGGCAGGTAAAACCAAGGGACCTAGTTTCACATTTGCATAACTCACTTTCCACAAATAGTTCTTCCTTGTGAAAATTTTTGTCTGTGACATTATGTGACACACAAAATGGGCACTATATATAATGGGTTTGTAAGGAATTTTACCTTTAAAAAAATGACATGTCCAATAAGTACAAAAATTTCATATAAAAATAAAAAACCAATTGTTGCAAACAATGCATGGCTTAAAACTTTATCAGATAAAGTCAACTCAGTCCAAGCTTTCACCTCATACCCACGAACTAGCCTCAAGAACCAACAGAAGTTTAGTTCCAAAACTAAGAGGTTGGTCCTACCACTTAAAAGTTGTGTTTGCAGCTCATTTATACTTGGGCAAGATTATGAGGAATCATATAAACCAAAAATCAAGTACCTCCAACAATGATAAGCAGAAATATTGAGTACACCATTTAAATTTTAGAAGGAATACTGGGGAGCTTCCCATGGATTCAGAACCTTGGAATGCTTTTTGATACATTACTAGTACCACAGCTATTTGTTTCTTAGTATTATAAGAACTATCAATTGAAATCTATTAAGCTTCAGTTCACTGTCAGTTACCCTTATCAAATGCATGGGACTTTTTATATTCAAATTTAATTATGATTTTTTTTAGCAGTCATGTAGGAAATCCATTAAGCAGCAGCTATTATTTGGCATTCTAACCAGACTACCGAAAACTCTCATAAGGATGGCCCAAAAGTTTCACCTTTTAAAATTAAATTAATGTTTTATTTAATAGTTCTTTAAAAATCATTATTTAGTAAATCAAAAATTATGGTTGTCAAAATTTCATGCTTTGGATTACAGTAAACACCCCGTATTTGAGGGGGATGCGTACTCCCGCCCCCACGAATAGCTAAAATCCGCGAATACTTAAAACCCCTCTAAAAACACTTAGAACTGCCTATTTGGATAGTTCAAACACAAAAAAAAACTCTAAAAATGCTTATACCTCAGTATTTTAATAGTTTTCTCACAAAAAGTGCATTTAGTCATCAAAATGATATGAGAATACAATAATTAGTGAATATCTCTCAGTGAAAAATACCGCAAATACGCGAATTTTCCACGAATAATGTGTATACTGTATATGTTCCTTAGAGAAATCCGCAAATAGTTGAGTCTGCGATTCGTGACAACGTATCTTATTACGTATCTTAATCCAGCCACTGTCTGTATTCCGTTAAATTTTCAAAGGCTGGCATTTGTTGTTCAATGAAATTTGGACATTCACATGAAATAAGTCTGTTAGTGGTCACCCGAGTTTGATCAATTCCAACATAATCTAGAATTACTGTGCTATACGTTTATGAAATAAAAAATGCCACAATCGTATGTTTAATCTTTAACCTTTTTTGTTAACACATTCACTGTTCCATAAAGGCTGCCGCTATCTTTGATAATGACAAGGGGAATAGTGGCTTTACTTGGTTATTACTGACTTCCTTAATAGATCTGTCCTTGTTTATATGAGTTCTTTTTTTAGTACATACGTATAATTTTTAAATAAATATTACAAATGAATACAGAGTGGTACAGCACTTTACATATAATCAAAGGAGAGCTGAAGCTGTGGTCAAAATGTCATCCAAATATTCATTTCTTTTAATGCCTAAATGAGAAATTTTAACATCTTTACTAACTTTATACAATTTAGGGAATGTTACAATTATTGTGCAAGATCATTTTTAGACCTACAGTTTTAAAGTGATTCTGTAACTCATCTAAAGTCACAAAAATCGTATAGTTTTGTAGTGTTAAATTTTATAATAAACTTAACTACTGAACTCTTACAGTTTTGCAGTGAAACAAGCACAAAATTACTAATTAGGTAAAAAAATTACTTGTTTTATTAGCCTGTATGGTAGCAAAGACCACACCAGAAGGAACATGCTTCAATTCACTAGTAATTTTAGACATGCAGAATGTGAGTTAACATTTGTGTAAAAGAACCTACATGTGCCTATTTGACAATGTGAACAAAATCCCCAGTCTAAGTACACGAATGTAGGAATCAAAATCCAACACGTGAAATTTCACAGATAAACCAAAGGAATTAGCCTTATTCATTGTTTATCATACACTGACTTCACTCAAGTAATTGCTACAAGAGAACAAACATAACTAATACCATTAGCAAGTTTATCAGATAATGAGACAATTTAGGCATTAATTTTACCATAAATTTGTCTAAATACAGTTGACCAACTGATTTCTATAAATGTCTCCCGTGTAGACATCATTAATAAAGAGTTTAAGCAGACCACTTAATCGCCATAAATGTCTCCCGTGTAGACATCATTAATAAAGAGTTTAAGCAGACCACTTAACTTAACTTTCCAAACTCTTACAGGGGTGGTCCAAAGGATCTGTTCATAATGAAATATGGATCTTACTTAGTATATTGCAACTCCTTAAAAACTATTGACTGGATAAACAGAAAACAATGAAGATTCTAACAAAATTTCTTTCACAGATTTAAAACTTATGATATGCCTAACATATTTCAACAATGTCATCACATAATTACATACCTGGACCAAACTATAGTAGGCATTCAAATTTCTGCAGAAAAAACAATATTTTTATACATACATATATCACATTGAAAAATTATGACATTTTAACTAAACATCAGAAACACAATTTGGTAATGCTCTTAGGTGTAAGCCTTGATACACACTTGAAGTGTGTATCAAAGCTTAACCCTTAAGGGACAGGCTAAATATATATATTAAACACACCCCCAAACCGGGCAAACTTTAAGGTTGGCCAATTTAAGAAAAAAAACATCAATGGAAAGAGGAAGATATGCAAATGTACATGGTGTAAGAAAAAAAATTTTTTCCCTACCTTCCACGGGAGTTGAAAGTGACTACAGTATTTACAAACCTGTGTGGGGTCCAGTATTTACAAACCTGTGTGGGGTCTCTTTTACAAGACACTCATAAAAATATGCTAATTTTTCCAAGTTATACATGTTTTTTCTAATAATTTATTTTATTTTGTAAAATTAAAATTATAGCTCACACAATATCATAACAGATAAGAGCTGAAATCAGTAACAAATTCTGGATAAATTTGCTGTAAAATATTTAATTTTATGAGATGGGGAGATGCAATAACTTTTTGTGAGGTATACATGTTTTCTCTATTATTTCTTTGCACTTTTCTTTGCAAAATTACAATTATAGCTGACATACTATCATAAAAGATAAGAACTAGAGGGGCAATACATTCCCCAATCAAGTCTCAAGGCACAATAATCCCCTTCTGTCCTGTGCTGAGCTACACAGTTGCCATAAGTCATTTATCGACCACTGAAGAGCTATGAGCATCTTTCCTGCCAAATTCATCCAAATCGTATGGCACATAATATTAATACTCCTATGAGTTAGCCCGTCCATCACTCAAAACCTGTTACAGATACTCATATGATGACGCCCGTTCATTAAGGGTTAAACCTATACCCAAGCTGCATATATTATAAGGCCCAAAAAGTATTAAACCAGATAAGAATGCTATTGCATCCATCTCGGGTAACCAACAAATCAACCCTGATGTTAGTATGCAAAGCCATTTACCTAAGGTCATCCTAGGATTCCTCTCTGTCATACTTTCTCATTTTTCTCAGCCTGGTCTCCCTAAGTCTACCCTTCCCATTTTTTCCCTACAGTCTACCTTGGCAATCCTACACCAATTTCCTGTTTTCCAGTAAACATGCCCCACCCACTTCAAGCTTGACTGCACCATAATAACCTATACATGTCCAGTACTGTATCTATCCATACAACATGGTACTGTATACAGTCACACTGAAGATATACCATTTGAATAGTAAACCAATTAGAACATGTTAATCTATTGTTAAATTACTTAACACTTTCACTACTTTCAGTTCATTCAAGGTTCCAATAAATAAAATTGCTACAAAATACTGTACAGTTCGCAGTGCCCAGTACTGTGAAAAGATTAGTATGTCCTCTGTAATGATAAGGATGAGAGATATGTACAGAAACTTTGTGCAGTACAAGTTTTTTTTATACAATACTGTATGAACTAATTCACAATAATTTTCACTAAACTACTGTACTATACAACTCACTGATATATACAAAACCACAGCCAAATCTACAGCATTACAGTTTACGTTATAAAGCAATCACTAATTCTTAATATCAAATTCTTAGAGCAATCTGACATAACAAAAACACTATTTAAAATTTGAAGCTTAAGTATCAAGACAATGCATGCAATGTTCAAAGCATGGGATATATGTACAGTAATTTAACAATAAAAAATTCAATAATATACATTTGTATTTGCGTGCTGGCAATTACTCAGAACACTTGTCAACTGGTGTACCTGTAGCCCATAGGATAATAAAAACAAACTAAAATGTAACAACGATATTTATTCAAGGCTTTATCAAATGAATAATGATGTACCACAGACATTTTGGAATGTTGATGTTTAACTTCATTACTTAAGAGAATATAAGGATCAAGAAATTCCTTCCTCAGTATTCTGCATATACAGTACATACTATTTCTACCTTTGTACTGTAATCACGGAGATTAGTAAAACAAGATACAGTACAGTACTGCAAAAAGTGCTATATATCTACAGATCTTTGTATTAAAATAACAAAATACAAATCTCAATAGCATTCATGAAACTACTGTTAAATTTCATGGTATATAGTAAGGTAATGAGTTTAAAAATATTTCTTGAGCCCTACAAAGATTAACAGCTATTGTATGAACAGGAAAGACAACAGTGTATGAACTTGTGAGTAGGGTACAGAATTAGCAACTCTTAGCACACATCTGAGGGGTATGAATTATGGGCGGAATTTTGTTAGCCTAGTTCTTGACTTAATTTGAAATAACACCACTGCAATAGTATTTCTTACTGAGGAATCACAAATCATTTTGGTTAAAATCATATTTTCCACTGTTAAAATTTCACTGTAAGGTCAGACATTATTAATTTTTATTTCTTTTAAATGTTGTTCAAAACTTATCCTATGCTAAACTTAGGTTAAAGAAGGTATGGCACTGAAAAATGTAAAAAATAAAGTGGTCCTGTACCAAAATTAGTCAACTGCTTTGTGGAAAATAGGAGAAAAAACAGTTTAAAAAATCCTGTTGATACTCAGGAATGTTCATCTTGCTCAATAAGGCACTCGCAATTGACATAAGTTGACCTAACATGTTTCACTCTTACTTGGACAAACAGGCACAGAGTGAAAATTAAGTTAATTTCTAAGTTATTCAAGTTACCTATCACATAAAAGATTAAACAGACAAGATGTGTTGTGTTAGTACAGTATGCCAAGTATTAGTGTACAACGAACAATGTTAACCAATAATATCAGTCATGGCATTCATAAACTCAAAGTTTAACTAAAAATCTACTGTAGCAATACTGAGCTAATATCGTACATTTCTTTTGAAATAACATCATACCTGATTAATCATCAATATCAAATAAGATAGTAATATATTATCACCCAAAAACCTAGGAATTTCACATATGTACTGTATATAGGAATGAAAATGCACTCTATCCCTTATCTTACCCCTTACCATAGGAAATGACTGATATGAAGTTGAAATACCAATCAACTTTGCCCCTGAAGTCTTCTAATGTCACAGTACCATACATAAGAAGCAAAGAATGCTAATATTAATCCAACATGCTCTGTAACCAGACCTAATTGACAAAATGAACTACATTTTCAAAACTTACCCATGTACATACTATTACCTAAGATGATTTGGAAAATTTGTGCAATAAAAGCATTGTGACTGTTACAGAGCTACTGTACTGTACTTGTACTGTACTACTGCCCTCAAATAAGTCCCATGTCCCTAAGTGCCATTTCCACGATTTCGTCCTAGAAAAGGGAGGAAGGGGAAACGAGCATTAATACAATTCTAGCGGTAATATCAGTAGCATTTAATAAAGCATTCTCTAGCTGCCAACAAAAGATAAGAGTTGGCTAATGCACTATACCAACTTTCCATTACCTTAATTACTATAGTACTGTATTCACTAATAAATTATAAAAGCTTAAACGTTAATTGTTTGCTTAAAATTACAACTACCAATAGCCAATGCTAGCTTTCTCAATGCAAACAAGAACACAAGAAAGGAGTCATTTCCTTCAAAGAGCAAAAACTTCTTCATAAACATAGACTATTAATCATTGTTTTGCAAGTCTTTATTGTCAACACTAATCGAAATCAGGCAATAAAGTAGACATTCCACTACGTGATAATGGTGATGTAGCCTGGCCACTGCATTCATGCAAAGGAGAAAAAATATAGAAAGGTGCAAGTTGATGCGTATCACACTACAACCTCACAGCAAAATAAAATTGCACTTTTGTATTTTTGAAATATCAGGCTTCCAGTTAGAATCAACTCCACTTCAGGTCTGGTGGGAAAAGCACCTGAAGGCAAGGTGATGGAAGTAAGAGGTAGAAAAAGTAAGCTGGAACCTCCAAGTATAAGCTTCAATTAATGAGGAAATATATGTCACAAATGAAACAGTTAGTGAGTCTTCTCACTGATGCTGCCCTTTGTGTGGAAAGTGATTCTTCTCACTGTTACTGTCCTTGGTGTGGAAATATCCTTACACTTCTAAATGGTGTGCCCTATATATAGTACTTTGATTCCATTTCTATGGCTCACACAAAAACAGGATATTCAAGTCAATAATTTAATGCTTCATCAACAAAAAGAAATGACTAGGCATTTTTTTTTCAGCTTATTGGGAAAGAGGAGGACCTCTATAAATAGACACTCAAGTGCATGCTTCCACAGTATACAACTCCAATGGGATTCCTGAATATGATCATTTGTCTTTGCTTCTACAAAGCTTGCAAGTCATAGACAACTCTTTAATTCCAGCTGGACGACATAACCAAATTTATGGCAATTTCCCTGAATCTCATCTTCAAACAGGAAAGATGGGCATCCAGGTTGTCTCTTGAGACAAGCCCATCCACAAAAGGACCTGCGGGGCGACCCTAAAGGAGCTCCTACCAGACAGCTCATGAGGCACCTCAAATGGATATTTGTAAAATGCCAGAAGCAATTTTGTTGCCCTCACTGTCATTGCTGTCATATATTTTTCTTCCTAATTTTTTCTTTTATATATTATCCCTTTTACCAATCTCCTTCAAATGCTAACCAGACACTGCTCACACAGTACTCTATTCACAAAAGTTTTTCTAAAGACATATATTGTTTATTTTCCAAATTGTTCTTGAGATAGAAATTGCTCATGAACCAAAACATAACTGAACAAATTAAAAGATAAGTAAACTCAAACCCTGGTCAAAACCTTTCTTTGGCATGCTGCCAAGTGTCCACAAAAATAAATCTTGTAAAACATCTAATTTAGAATGCATATATGATCCAGTGTCACTGACAGATTTCCCAAATTCTTAAATCACATCAGACAGTTGTTCAACTCTAATTTTCAGGAATGTTTACAGTCACATCTAAGGTCATGTCTGCATCATCCAGAAACAATGTGTAACCCATCATCTCCTGGAAAGAACACTCAGGGTCATGTTCATGTCTTCAGTTGTATTTAGTATGTCCAATAATGGTTGAAATTGCTGTATCATCTGAGAATGGATGATGAAGAAAGTACTGCTTCTGCTTTTGATATATCACCTTTTCTGAGTTACTCCTCACAACATTGTCACTTTTGTCTTCAAACATCAACTGGCCACTTACACTAAATGCTACTACTGAATACAGTACTTCTTTGTCACTAGAAATTGAAGATCCATTGTTTAATATCAACTATGGCCACTTTTAGATGATTTTCTAATCCCACTCAATACTGACTAGCAACTTTTGTCCTAAACTTGTCTGTCCTGATTTTAAACTTTCCAGCCATCTGAAGTTCAGAGCCTTATTTGTGTAAATCACTGATTTCTATGAAAATCTTGCTTTTTGGTAGAGTTTAAATTTCTCCAATTAATCCTTTTGACCTTAAAATTGGTCTAGAATGGGTAACTAACTGTCTCAGCTAGCATGTCTGAAGCTCTCAACCTTGATGTCACCACGGTTAGATGAAGAAGTCAGATTTTCAGTCCTTGTCAAAATGACCCATCTGGTTGATTAAGAGGGCATGGAACTGGAATTTTTCACCTTGTTTCCTTACATCCACAGAAGTAACTTCAACATTCAATGTTAGCTCTCCATCAACACCATCATTTGACTGTGTTTTTCATTCTGGTTACCTACAATATAGTTTCTGCTTACCTACAGTGTCTATACCATAGAAAATAATGGTAGCACAGCGTAAAAGAGGGTCAAAATGGCAAGTCCTGATCCCAAGAGCATTACATAGCATTCCAAACCTCAGATTAAGATCCTTCATCATGCACAGAATTACTAAGAAAAAGGCTAGCCTCGTGCTGGATAACAGCTGATTTAAATGTGGAGTCTATTATCCAAAGACTATTGTTGCTACGCAATGAAAAAAAAAATAACAATATGGACTCACACTGCATCTTATATACAGTTCAACAACCCTTTAAGAAAAGCAGTCCAACATGACCAGTCCTCTGAAACAATCCCTCAATTTACCCAGTTATCCAAAGATATACAGTCACTATACCTGTTTAACTTTCCAGATGCATTCAACGCCCTGCATATTTTAACAACTGTGCTATCAAGTTTCACAAACATTTAACTGATTCTTACATACTTCTCTCTCACACTTTCTTTCCTTACCTTTATCCCCAGCCTTCTTATTTTTCAATTAATGCACAACAATCTCTCTACAACTCACACAATAAGTACCTAATTTAACTCCTCATTTTACTATCCCATTAATAAATTTTTTAGTTTTTTCTCCTTATATGCCTACCCAAACAAACACTCCAATGGCTCTCCCTCAAAACTTTCAAGCTTCCATTTTTGCAATTAACTGTAAACTATTCTTTAATTCAACCTCATATGTGATTTTCAACATCCAAACTTTGAGCACCTAATTTCTCTTTGAAACTCTTGTCTCACTTACTTCATTCAAGTTATGACATACACTGTACAGCCAGCACCATTTCATTCTTTAATTAAAAAAAATATTCCTATGAACAGAACAGAGGTTTATGACTAAAATCACAAGATGATATGGCTTTACTGTGTCAATATTTAATTTTGGACAACTGTGCCTCCCAGGCGTCAATCAAGGCACCCATAAAGAATATTGGAAATGACAACAAAGAATAAAGAAATGATCCCGTCTATATGGCTCCACATCTTTCATTGGCCAACTTTCTCAGTTAAGAAATGCACTGAGAATACAGTAACACAGCTGAGAAACATGAAAAAATACATGAAACCGAAAGTAGATAATACCAGCCAGGCTCAATCTCATTCCTGACTTGCTGAAGCACACAAGCAAGGTTACACCACCACATACTTTAATGGAATACTTCTTTACTCATGACCAATTCCAGTAAGTGTAAAAAATAAAGATATTTAAGTTTTTCAAATTTAATTTATATTTCATTTTCAAAATCTAGCAAATTCTATTAGAATATTTAAACATTATCAGTCCAGTAATCCATCTATGCCTGGAACTGGAAGCTCTATTTCAAGCACAATATAAAAAAAGCACATAGCTGAACAATTAAATATAGGAAACATTGTTCTGCTACAAAACAAACAACCAAAACTAAAGCACTGAGGATGGATATACAATATTAGTTCACTTACAAACTACAGTTAATAGCTGAATGACACACTTTTAAAACAGATAAAAAGATTAAAACAGCAGAGGACACAATTTACTGGTGTTGCCATCCTTATCATTATAAAAATAATAACCTATGCCTTTCCTGCACACCTGTCTTGCTTTGAGGATGGAAAAGGCTTACCTATGAAGTAATCTAATATTAATTATTTAAACTGCTGGTAGAGCAACATGTTACTGTATAAACACAACTGCAGAGATTTAAAAAATCCATTAAAAAACAAAGTACTCCAAGTCTCATGCATAAGCTTTCACTACTTACGAGTCTTTCCATTGAATTATAATAAAATCTGAATGATTAAAACCACTAAGAACTGTCTCAGGATTACTGCCACGTATCTTTATTAAGTGAAATCTATAAAAATAACCATCACGCTCCATCTGACCAAATACTGTACGCATTTGATAACAGATTTTTTGTAAAGGACCATTTACTGAAAGTAAAACTAGAGTAATACAGACTGAGTTTCTGACTACATCAGAAAAATGAGACTGTCTAATGAAGAACTCTTCATAAGTGTAAGCCGGCAAATTCAGACACACAACTGGAGGTTTTCCAGCATGGCTCATGGATTCCTAGCATCTCTGAGTAGTAGCTGATGACCATATATGAAGGGCTCCATCCTGACTTAAATTTCTTACTACAGTATTTGGCTGGATAATGAATCACCACTACAACAACAAGACTAGAATGACCATGGAAAAACACGCTTGATGGGTAGTATGATATTTCAAATCTAAATTCATTCCTCCATCTTGAAGTACTGTACTATTTTTACAAATCAACTTGCCTCCATGGGAATGCAACATTGCTAATAGGAATTAAAGCAAGATGAGAGATTCAAAGGCAGAACATGAAATTACAGTTTTATCATTTAAATAAGAAAAGCATAAACTAGCCACAGGAAAATGATATAAAAATTAATGGTAAACTAAATGAAAAGAAAGATTTGAATATCTCTAGCCTGACTAGTGTGTGTTAAAGAATTCCCCTAGAAAGCTACACAGTAAATTCACCAGCGAGTTTTATACAGTATCCTATCTGCTGCCAAAGCTAATTCAGCACCAACTGAAGTGTCTGCTCAGTTTTCTTCATTCCAATCTGGATGAGCACCTTTGTTAATAATTTCAATAGAAGAAGACATTGGCTATGGCAAGTACACAAATCAAGAGCTGAAAAGCTAACCCTTCATTACCTTTCTGCACTTCATCAATCCTATAGTCTGATAAAATCTAACCAGAACTGGTATGAATTCTCATAAGACAAAAGCCAGCAATAAAATGGCGGCACGCAAAAGTAAGGTAATTTACTGTACAAGGGGAAGCAGGGATAAAAGAAATCAGCTAAGAGATAGAGATAAAAAGTGAACATTAAATTGGCTTATATCTGCATGAAGAAAGCTTATTATAGAAATACATCAACAGCTAAGTCTTGTGTTGGGAATGTTCTGATCATGCTGGATGTACTATTTAACAATCTGCGATAAAGGACTTTCTGCCCCTCCAAATATACAACATTGTTCAAAATGCTTTCTCCTGACTGACTAGCAAAATGTTTGGACAAACTATGGCTTTAAACTTATTTTATTACCAAAACAATCTAGATAAAGAAAAATTCAGATACCAAAACACATCCCAAAAAGTTATGAAGTCAGGAATACAATATTTATCTCTGATAAACATAAGTTAATGTCATGGGAGTTGCTTATGAGGATATAACCCATTCATACTAGAAAAGTGTGATGCTCTATGCTGTTTCTTTAGTGCAAAGCAATAAAATACTCCAGACAGTGATTTCAAGTACAGCAAATAAAGTAGTAATTTTTGGATGGCTAAAACGTTACTAAAGAATGGTTACAACAGAAAATAAATTTGATAAGGATGAGAGGAAGGACGTCACAAATATGTACATACTGTAATCATCTTTTGAATGAGTTATACATACAGTATTACAATGTAAAAATTCTAAAATATAAGTGTCATTAATTTTTTATGAATAGAATATGGATGGTGAAAATTATAAAAGTCAAAATAAAAGTGGCTATGCAAAGTAAAGTAATAAAACTTGGCCTGTTTCAGTATGGAAATGTAAAAGTTTCTTCCATGACAATTTCCTGTTATTTACAGGTCAACTGAAGCAGTATATAATGTTACGTAATATGTAACATTTCTAAAGCATCAATTTTTTGTGTAAGACAAAAAAGAATTAAAATTATTAGTCTATTGATGTACCTGATACTTGTGAAATCTCATTATCAATAAAACTATTATTCTGTTAGTGTACCTAATGATTGTGAAACCACATTACCACAGTCCAGCTATATTCAGTTATAATAAATGCAATGAACTTATCATATCATCAAAGTATCTGAATTTTGAATTTTAACATAAACAGCATGAGTTTACTAATCTATCAAAAGACTAAATTCATGATTGCACTGAATTTCAATATCTTGACTAGTGTCACCTTTGTGTGTATTACTAGAGCATGTGAATATGTTACCTTCTGTTAAGAATGATTAACAAATGTTAATTTGCAAAACACAAAAACTAACCTTACTAGACAACATATGTAATACAACAGAGTATGTCAACTTACCCACAATATATGATTCCCTGTAAATGCTTTAGTGTGCCTCTTTATACCAGTTTATGAAGAAACAACACTAATTAACTAAGCAATACACATCTGGTGAAAAAATACCATCCTTCTTTACACAGTGTATTAATCTAGAGTTAAACTGGTACCACAACACGCTGTTTATTAACCAATATTTCACTATGATATCAAAATACCTTGGTAAACAATAGCACTTTAACTTCCACATTATTCCATTATGGAGCACTAAGTGATCATGAAAGTCAACAGTTTAACTCAAATAATGTAACTGTTAGGCTGTCTTATGTGTAATAGTTTGCATAATAGTTTGTTTTAATCCACAACCCGGGTTGTTCTTATTTATAGTAGTCAGCTCTTGTAAAAAATATTTAAATACAAACATATCTACGTAACAAAAGCACTCATACTGAGTTTTACTAATCCACAGCTTCAAACAGTGCAAATTGTTACAAAGAACAAGGATAAGAGTCAGCTAATTAGCTGAGCAAGCCTCCACAAAACATGATTGTACTCATACGTGAAATGAAAAATAAAACAAATAACACATAAAATAAACAAACAGATCAATAAAGTACAACATAAACAACTATAAAAATAAAAGTAAGGCAGTAGTGCATAGTACATTACAAAGTGGTTTGTAAAGATGTTGTTCTCCAAGATTTGGATCTTCCGTTCCCTCCTTTTACTGAATTACCAGTATTTCATCACCTTATTTTTTCCATGCCTAAATTTTACCCTTTACTCCAAGTATTCACCAAACCTTATTACTCCACTGCCACAACTGAGAAAGCAAAACGCTTTACGTATCTATTATTCATAATCAGAAGCCAAAGAAATAAATATCACATATTCCAGCCTTGTGACTATATACCATTTCTTGTGTTTTCACACAAACCAACACTATCAACAACTCAAATCCTCAAGCCTTACCATGGTTGTAACATTCTAATATGCGGGGAAGAGGTTGAAACATTAAGCATTACTTTACTGGCTATTAAATAAGGTGTCACATGTAACGGAGAAAAATTAGGAAACTAAATTTATTCCTTGTACCTGCATAAATAAACTTATGACTGCCCTAAACTAGATTCTAGCAAGACATGTCAAATTTTGCTACAGGAAACAGGCGAGAAAATGTTTTATATGGTTTGGAAGCAGTAATAACATTCAATAACTTAGGAAAAACATTATATTTCATACACTAGCCCTCCTGAAAATCAGAGAATCTCAAATATATAGCCACTTTATGTGCACCACTCATTATCTGGATAAACTGAAATAAATCAAGTGAAAAATAGAGGAAACCTATAAATAAATATACATAATACTACTTGCTCTTAAGCAGTTAATTGATGTTAGAATCATCACTTCACTATGTTTGGCATTTCAGGAATACCACAATCATTTGTGTCAATTTCTTTGCCTGCAGCTTTATTTCCTTTAATACCTATAAGTAAGGATCTTGTGTAAAGCACTTCAATATTTTGTTCAAACCTCACTTAATTCACTAAAGAAGCATTTAATCTGTTCAAGAGAACTTCTCGGAGAATAAACTGAAATGGCTTCTGTGGCAATTTCTCAAAATAAAACATCTTGTGTCATTAAATATTCTTAATGAAATTAAACAGTAGATAGACAATCCTAATGAAACAGAAAACAAGAACTCAATTTGCTTACTGGTAAACGGTGCAGTGAATTTCAAACCAGTGGAAGATTTGGAAGTCACTAAATATGCTTAAAATCTTCTGTATGCACCATCTTACTGAACAATGTTCCAAATGCTCTGGAGTTAAAGTAAAACATCACTGCACAAATGTGATTCATAGTCATGATATACCAGTTCTTTGTCATTTCTCTATAGACAGAAAAACAAAGTTAATAGAATCTTTCAAAATCCTGTGATAATATATCAGCATTTCTATCTTCTGAAGTTTGCTTCAGGCACGGGATTTAAGGGATATTTGACCAATTCATAAAGCAAATTCCTATTCATCATAGTATCCTATCAAGTCCTGATAACAAATTAAATAAATAACCATGCCAAAACTGGAAATAAGTAATCATCCGTATCTCTGACCAATGTAAACCTTACTTCATTTCGAAATATAAACAGCTGCATATCCATGGTAATAACCTGACAGAAAGACAGATATTTCCTGAGGAAAATATTTCAACGTTTAATAGCCACGCAATACATTAATGGAAGTGATACCTATCAAACTAGGTGGCATAAAATTAAAGATGACCATGCTTTCTAGACTTATACTAAAGAATATATTTATTGTAATGCATGACACATGTAAATCTCTATCAAATACAAAGCCAATATAAACCATAACAGGGCTTATCTTCAGCTATTTGTTTAGTGTTATGACCTTAATATGACAAATTTTTAATAAATTTGTATTTTTCATAACTAACAAACCTTTGGTTTTAACGTAAGGGGAAAATTCTCTAGTGGCTGCTGGAGTCCGGTAAAAAAAAAAATATATTATACAAATGAGGGTAAAATTGTGGTATAATTACTGTGTAATGGGCTACCATTGTAATTTTTCAAACTTCACCTCCCACATTATAGGAAATAGACTGAGCTACTACCTGCTACGTCTAATTATTTAACAATAAGCAGAAACTGTTGCCACATTAGAGTGACTAAGTCTGTCCACTCTTGCTCTAAACTCTAGATACAAAATCTAAAATAATTTTGATGTTCCATAAATACAAATCTCTTAATTTACTTGTGCAAATTACTAACCATATGATGGTAAGCAGAATAGAATTCTGCTTCTACAGAAAAACCCTACACAAATATCATCAAACACCACTGCTAAGCCTTACCAAGCAAAATTATTGAACCATTATTACATACATTTACCAAGTTAACATTTTTAATTCTAACAAGCTTGTTCATACACTTCATTCTTAACAGGATGAAGATCCAAAGAACAGCTAGTTATAGGAACCAGAAAAACTTTCTTTAAAAATCTATGTACCTTCTACAGTCTGACTACCTAGATGACACACATCCCTATAGTAAAACACTGAAGTATTTGGGAGATTTAGGATTAATTCCACAGTATTCAATTAAGACTAGTTAATGGTTACAGATGAACTGGCTACTAAGTGCTCAAAAGATGAAGACTGAAAGACGGTACACAATCACATACCACCAAAGTCAACTGCTCCTACTTAAAATAGCATCTGCTACTCAATGTGACATCCCTCAAATCAAAGCAAGCAGAAATTGATCAACATCCCCAGCATCTTGTTTAACAGACATTTCTTTTTAAATATTATGGTATGGACAAAGCCTCTCATGGATTCTGATCTTAGCAACGGAAGAAATTTTGATCAGACAGTGATTAGAATACCATAAGAAGCCTTCCTCAAGCAAAAATCATGGTGATCTGGACAACAGTTGTGTGAAGTTACAACAGGTAAAGAACCTAAACCCAAGACTGCACAATCTTGCTCTCCTGAAATATTGTTTAAAGACTATCATACAATGTAGGGCTAGCCTATGTTATTTCCAAATACTCTAATAAGTTTGGATATCAAAAAATGCCATGATGTCCTCTGATCTACCAGACATTTGGTTCTTTTACTATGAAGGCTTTAACTAAAATGCCTTCTCTTATATAGTCAACAGTCAAAATTCCAAGTATTTCATTGTTACTAATGGCTGAGAAAAAGACAAGCATAAACTTAAGAGTGAAGTCTTTGTTAAAAACTCAATTCAAGGACTTATTCTTTTACAAGGCTCATCAACAACAAGGTACGGTCTCACTTTGGTCCAGCAACTGATGGCCTACAGATCTTTTCAAAGCTCACATATATCCTGAAAGTCAATATGGTTTTTTACCTTGACACTTTTTCTTCAAGAAAAAACACTAGAAAAATGTTGTGACAAGACTGTCATGATAGACATACACATACAGGCCCTGTGAAACCTCTTGAGAAGGTAAGTACAAAGGGACACTTTTTGATACTGGAAAAGGTTGGCTACAACCAGGTATGAAATACAAAAGGACAATTTTTGATATTGGAAAAGAATGGGTACAACAAGGTATGAAGTACAAAATGACATTTTTTGATACTGGAAAAGGTTAGGTACAACAATCTTTGAAGTACAAAAGGACACATTTTGATACTGGAAACAGTTGGGTACAACAAGGTATGAAGTACAAAAGGACACTTCTTGATACTGGAAAAGGTTAGGATCAACAAGGAATGAAATAAAAAAGGACACTTCTTAACCCTTAAACGCCGAGCCTCTATTTACAAAAACGTCTCCCGTTTGCCGGCGGCGTTCGGGAGTTAGCGCCGAAGTGGAAAAAAAGTTTTTTAAAAAAATCACAGCACGCTTAGTTTTTAAGATTAAGAGTTCCTTTTTGGCTCCTTTTTTTTTTGTCATTGCCTGAAGTCTAGTATGCAACCATCAGAAATGAAAAAAAATATCATTATCATATATAAATATTGAAATATATGACAGCGCAAAAAAAAAATTTTCATATATAATTTTATACAAATCGCTGTGAGCAAAACGGTTAAAGCTAACGGGTTATTTTTTTTTTCTTTGTATTGTACACTAAATTGTGATGATTTTGGTATATAACAAATTGTAAAACGATCAAAACAACACAGAGAAAATATTATCACAAAATGATGCATGAATTAAGTAATGTAATGGACGTAAAAATGTTTTTTTTCAAAAATTCACCATAAATCAAAATATTGTGCTAGAGACTTCCCGTTTGTTGAAAAATGAAGCTAATTGATTGAATATTGCTAGACTGTAAGTTTTTTTGCTTACGATTGCAGTTTTCGACCATTTCGGTCGAGTTAAAGTTGACCAAAAGTAGAATTTTTTCTATTTATCGTGATTTATATGAAAATATTTCACAACTGATAAAAGCTACAACCATGAATTATTTTCTGTTGTATTGTACATGAAATTGTGCATATTTTCATATATAAAACTTTATGTAACGACTAATATAAAACGGTGCAAACATGACGACAACGTGACGAAAGAATTTCTGAGATGTTCGACAGAGTTACCGCGCGGATGTAAGGAAAATGTTTTTTTCAAAAATTCACCATAAATTGAAATATTGTGCTAGAGACTTGCAATTTATTGCAAAATGAAGGTAAATGATTGAATATTACTAGAATGTAAGAGTTTTAGCTTACAATTGCGTTTTTCGACCATTTCGGTCGAGTTAAAGTTGACCGAAGGTTGAAATTTTGGCAGTTATCGTGATTTATGTGAAAATATTTCAAAACTGATAAAAGCTACAACCATGAGCTATTTTCTGTTGTATTCTACATGAAATTGCGCACATTTTCATATATAAAAGTCTATGTAATGACTAATGTAAAACGATGCAAACATTACGACAACGTGATGTAAGAATTTCTGAGATGTTCGGCCGAGTTACCGCGAGCAGACGTAAGGAAAAAGTTTTTTTTTCAGAAATTCACCATAAATCGAAATATTGTGCTAGAGACTTCCAGTTTGTTGCAAAATGAAGGTACATGATTGAATATTACTAGAATGTAAGAGTTTTAGCTTATAATTGCGTTATTTTACCATTTCGGTCGAGTTAAAGTTGACCGAAGGTTGAAATTTTGGCACTTCTCGTGATTTATATGAAAATATTTCAAAACTGATAAAAGCTACAACCATGAGTTATTTTCCATTGTATTCTACATGAAATTGTGCACATTTCCATATATAAAACTTTATGTAACAACTAATATAAAACGGTGCAAACATTACGACAACGTGACGAAAGAATTTCTGGCGCGGACGTAAGGAAAAAGTTTTTTCAAAAATTCACCATAAATCAAAATATTGTGCTAGAGACTTCCAGTTTGTTGCAAAATGAAGGTACATGATTGAATATTACTAGAATGTAAGAGTTTTAGCTTACAATTGCGTTTTTACCATTTCGGTCGAGTCAAAGTTGACCGAAGGTTGAAATTTTGGCAGTTATCGTGGTTTATATGAAAATATTTCCAAACTGATAAATGCTACAACCATGGGTTGTATGTTGCTGTATTTTACATGAAATTGCGCACATTTTCATATATAAAACTTTATGTAACGGCTAATATAAAACAGTGCAAAACTTACGACAAAATGTAAAGAATTTCTGAAATTTTTGGCGAGTTATTACATGCTGGGCGTAAGGAAGAAGTATTTTCAAAAATTCACCATAAATTGAAATATTGTGCTAGAGACTTCCAATTTGTTGCAAAATGAAGGTAAATGATTGAATATTACTAAAATGTAAGAGTTTTAGCTTACAATTGCGTTTTCGACCATTTCGGCCGAGTCAAAAGTTGACCGAAGGTTGAAATTTTTTGTAGTCGACGTACGGTACGTCCACTCGGCACCCAACAACCAATTTTAGTCGGCGTTTAAGGGTTAATACTGGAAAAAGTTGGGTACAACAATGTATGAAGTACAAAATGATGTTGGGTACAACAAGGTATGACTTACAAAAAACACTTTTTGATACTGGAAAAGGTTGGTTACAACAAGGTATGAAGACCAGAGCACAGAGTATAAATTATTTAAAATATTGTTAAACGCTTATCTTTTCCTGCTTCTTACTTTACAGATTCAAAGATAACAAGGATGAAGTTTATTTGGATTTTTATTGGAGGAACGACGGCTTCATTTTAGATGGTTGCAGGCAGATACAAAGATCCTTCAATTTACTGTCATGCATTTTCTATTTGCTGAAGTCACCACTGTTTCACATACAGTAATGTTATAGCCTAACAAAGGCTGCTTAACCCTTAAACGCCGACTGGACGTATCGTAAGTTGACTAAAATTGTCTGTTGGGTGACGAGCGGACGTACCGTACGTTGACTACAAAAATTTTCAACCTTCGGTCAAATTTGACTCAACCGAAATGGTCAAAAAATGCAATTGTAAGCTAAAACTCTTACATTCTAGTAATATTCAATCATTTGCCTTCATTTTGCAACAAATTGGAAGTCTCTAGCACAATATTTCCATTTACGGTGAATTTAAAAAAAAAACTTTTTCCTTACGTCCGCGCGGTGACTAGGCCGAAAATTTCAGAAATTCTTTCGTCATTTTGTCGTAATTTTTGCACCGTTCTATATTAGCCGTTACATAAAGTTTTATATATGAAAATGTGTGCAATTTCATGTAAAATACAACAAAAAACAACCCATGGTTGTAGCTTTTATGAGTTTGGAAATATTTTCATATAAATCACGATGTACCAAAATTTCAACCTTTGGTCAACTTTGACTCGACCGAAATGGTCGAAAAACGCAATTGATTGTAAGCTAAAACTCTTAAATTCTAGTAATATTCAATCATTTACCTTCATTTTGCAACAAATTGGAAGTCTCTAGCACAATATTTCGATTTATGGTGAATTTTTGAAAATAACTTTTTCCTTACGACCGCGACGCGGTAACTCGGCCGAACATCTCAGAAATTTTTTCGTCACTTTGTCATAATGTTTGCACCGTTTTATATTAGTCGTTACATAAAGTTTTATATATGAAAATGTGCGCAATTTCATGTAGAATACAAAAAAAACTCATGGTTGTAGCTTTTATCAGTTTTTAAATATTTTCATATAAATCACGATAAATAGAAAAAATTCGACCTTCGGTCAACTTTAACTCGATCGAAATGGTCGAAAACTGCCATTGTAAGGTAAAACACTTACAGTCTAGTAATATTCAATCAATTACCTTCATTTATCAACAAATGGGAAGTCTCTAGCACAATATTTTGATTTATGGTGAATTTTTGAAAAAAACTTTTTTTTACGTCCGCGCGTTACGAATTCATGCATCATTTTGTGATAATATTTTCTCTGTGTTGCTTTGATCGTTTTACAATTTGTTATATACCAAAATCATCGCAATTTAGTGTACAATACAAAGAAAAAAATAACTCATTAGCTTTAACCGTTTTGCTCACAGCGCGATTTGTATACAATTATATATGAAATTTTTTTTGTGCTGTCATATATTTCGATATTTATATATGATAATGATATTTTTTTCATTTCTGATGGTTGCATACTAAACTTCAGGCAATGTCAAAAAAAGGAGCCAAAAATGAACTCTTAATCTTAAAAACTAAGCGTGCTGTGATTTTTTTGAAAAAACTTTTTTTCCGCTTCGGCACTAACTCCCGAATGCCGCCGGAATACAGCAGACACTTTCGTAAATAGAGGCTCGGCGTTTAAGGGTTAACAAACCTCCATATATGCACAGTTGTTGGTTGGTCTAATAATTAATTCTATAGAAACTGTTGTTATGCAGCAAAGTTGGGGTCAGAAAAGGCATTCTTATCTGGATGATGACTCTTTAGTCTTGGCAGGCAACTCTTCTAGGAGAAAACTCTTCTAGGAGAATGACACTTCAAAAGCAAACCAGCAGGTGGAAGGGAACCTTTAGCCTTGGTAGGCAACCGTTTTACGAGAAGGTTACTATGAATACAAATCTTGTTCTCTACCCTTGGACTATGCCATGGCCTTCTATGGTACTGGGTTTGAGTTCCCTTGCTTGAGGGTACAATCAGGCATTTTTCCTCTCTATTGTTCACTTTCTTGTTTTTTCAAAAAGTGTGTAGGAACGGCTGATGAGAAAGCAAAAGTTCTCCATGGTGGATTACCATTAAATTGCCAGCACCTTTGTCTTTACCTAATTTTTCCTTCTGGGCTTTTCATAATTTCTAAATCTATCCTGACTGCCATCCCACAGTTGTTGTGGCAAACCTGGCAGGTTTCTTATTTGACTTACGAAGTGTACAAATTTTTTGTAGATAGCATTAAAACTGTTGTTGTTGAATGTATTATTATTGTTTACTCTGCTGATTTTTATTGCTGTTATCATGAGTTTGTTTATTAGTTTTGCTACTACATAATATGATGATGTTAATTTTGATTGTTTTGGGAGACATTGAGCTGAACCCAGGGCCTGCTACTCATTACTGTAAGAAAAATTTCAGAGTGCATATTTTACTTCAATATTTGGGGCTTAAGATTAAATTTTTTTGATCTCCCAAGTTGTGCCTGTAACTATGATTTGATGTTTTTGTCTGAGAAACTTGTAAACAGTAACACACCTAAGGCTGAGTTTTGAATCCCAAGGTTTGATAGCCCTGATTTATTTATTGTTGTAACATCTCACATGCACAAATTATGGCTGTATACACTAAGTCTGGACAGCATATCTATTGTCAGAAAAACTTTATAGTATAGGTGCCATCAATTTCTTTGTTTTAGGATTTTCAGGAAGTTCTACAATGTTTACATATTACAGTTGGAGAGGATTAGTGTGGCTCAGTCACAGGACTGAGAAGACTGCAGTGCAAAGCAGAGTGAGTGGCTTAATTCAAATTCCACAGATCAACATAGCCAGTCTGCTCCTTACCTCTGTGTATCCTCCGATTTTGTCTAGCTAACTGACAAACCCACACATATTTCTGGTAACAGATTAGACCTCCCATTCATAGATGCTCCAGCTATTGTAAAGTCCAAGGTCTGTGAGAATATAGGCACTTCTGATCACTCCACCACTGAGATGGATATATCTGTCAATCAGTATACAGTATTCCTATTGCCATCACTGGAAAAACAGTCTGGCTGAATTCTAGAGCCAACTAGGATTGCATTATTGAAGCTTGTCAGGCACTTAATATTTCATATGCTATACAGTATTAGATCCTGAACCCAAAAAGAAGTTAAATGAAATGCTGATGGCTATTTTAATAAGGTACATCCCTAGAAAGGTTATCAAATTCAGGACAAATGACCAGCCATGGTTTGACAACACATGTAGACAAGCTTACCATGCCAAACAGACCAAATTCAATGCACGGAGACAAAATCGTTCAAATGAAAATTACACCATTTTTGTCGAGTCTCGCTATGCTGCAAATAGAATTTACTATATACCTAACAGAAGTTACAATGATTCCTTAAAGAGGAAACTTGCAGGAATTACTCAGCCTCATCTGTGGTGGAACAAAGTGGTATCCTTCATCTTTGGGTCAGGCTCGTCTTCCATTCCACCACTATTAACAGATGATGGTGGATTGGTGACTGACCCTATGGAAAAGGTTGTACTGCTTCATCAATTAGGTTAGGATGCCCGTCTCCCTGATACTTAACATCCCGAGCCTATTCTTACAAAATTTGCAAAATTTGATAAGCTTGATAGCTGGGGTTAAAAAGATCCTGATGGTTTCTTCCCTTATTTTTTAAAAAGGTTTCATGTATGTTGTATCCCAAGATCAGTAGATTCTATAGATTTATAGGTTAATGTAGTATCTTTGTGAATGAATGCAAGCTTAGTAATATACAGTGCATGTTCCAAAGAATGGCATAGCTGCAGACTGCAGTAATTACATGCAAATTTCTATTCTCCCTGTGCCCTCCAAAGTTGCAAAAAACTTATTTTTAAGCACCTACATAAATATGTAGAATCTAAAGGATTGTTAACTGATAGTCAATATGCACGCAGGAAGCTGTTGGGTTCCTGCAATTCTCTTTTAGACTTAACATGCCAACTGCAAGAAAACCTTGATAAGGGTTTTGAGTGTAGAGTAATTCAAATACAGTAGATTTTAGCGTTGTTTTTGATTCAGTAAATCACAGGGCACTTTTTTATAAACTTCAGAATCTTGGCGTGGGCAGATATTTTTTAGGTTTACTTGAAGATTTCCTTACAGGTAGGCAGCAGCAAGTTGCTGTTGATGGGATCTTTAGTAAACCAAGGCCTATTGTGTCTGGAGTTCCACAGGGTAGTGTTCTTGGCCCACTGTAATTTTCATTGCATACAAGTGATATGGTTGTTGACCTGGAAAACATGATTGTTCAATTTGCCAATAACAGTGATAAAATCATTGCTACCTGTTTTAGGTCATTTGTCCTTCCTTTACTTGAATACTGTTCTCCGGTGTCTGCTTCTGCCAGAGATTTATCTCTTTTAGATAGAGTGGTTTGTGGTGGTAGGTTTGTTCCCTAATATTTACTGTATTAGCTGTAATGACTTGGACCATTGACAGATGGTCTCATTTGTCAATTTTTCACAAATTGTGTTTTAACATAGATCTTTCACACCCACAATTGATCCCTGATCCCTTTTTCCTACCAAGAGCAACCAGATTTGCTGAAAGGCAGCACCAGTATACAGTAAATATGCCTCGCTGTTGAACTTCACAGTTCCAGAGGTCCTTTATTCCTCACACTATTGGACTGTGAAAGTCTCCCTGGAGAAGTCTTGTGATTGGAACTTCAAAGGTTCAAGCAAAAATGCAATGCATTACTGCCCCAAAACAATTTCCTTACTATTTAATAATTTAATTACATTTTTATCTATTTATTAATTTGTTAATTTATCTTTTTCTTTTAATAAATGAGATTTCTTTTTCTACATTTCCCTTTACCTCTTCTTACTTCTTTCTACTGAACACCATATTCTTTATAAGCGTGAATTTCAAGTCAACGGCCCCTGTGGGCTTGTTCTATATAAATACGGTTCAGCTTCTGAATAATAATCATAAATTGTGACTCCATTTATAAACAAAAAAGGCTCCTTTGGATAAGCCTCCTTAAAGGAATGGATGACAGTCAAAATTCAAAAGATTATATTATGGTATATGGAAAAGTACATTGAGAAAAGGTGATAGATCCATTTTGTGCTACTCAAATTCTTTTAAGAGTAAAATCAATATCAACATTGAATACAAGATTTTATCAACATTGAATACAAGATTGAGCTAAATGCCACTGACTTGAGTCCATGGCCTTGGTGATGAAAAGTGAAGTACAATAAATGCATAAAGATTTGTTTTAAACAGCACAAGCTGTGTACACCATGAACAATAATGCTCAATGGCACTGTAGTAGTTACAGTGTCACTGCTATTAACCTATGGTTCCTAACCAATAAGCAAACATATATTTTAAGTTGGGGCTTCACCACAAAAAGAAAAACTCCAACATTTATTATACACTGGTTGACAAAAGGCAAAGTCTACCATACTTTTGAGATGCAAGATTAAGACAGAATGTTTATTTGTTTCTGGAAATGCAAAGAAACATGACATCCTGGCTTGCTCTGATCATGAAGCTTGAAAAAAATTAGTTACTCACTTAACAAGACATTACTGACCAGATGAATAAGCTGAACCTTAAAATTCAGCAAAAGGATACATATTTTTCAATTTCAAGACTATCCACAGAAATTTTCATCCAAACTACAAAGCTGGCATCAGAAAGTTAGACTTGGAAACCCTGCTGAAATGACTCTGCAGTGGTAAAAAAATCTAACTTGGAACTAAACAACATCGTAAAGTAGGATGTTGTTGGGAATCTTGAATTCCTTAAAAAACTTCCCTAAGCTCATTAAGATAATGAGAGATTACCCATATCTACCATAGATTCAGATTCGTAAAAATCTGGGAAGTGAGATAGGCAGGGATGCTGTCACTTCCCTCCTTTCCTATCCTTGGCTGATTTGTCATGCTCTTGTTATTGTTTAGCTCTAGCTGAAAGTCTACTGAGGACTGTGGGAACATAATGGGAACCTTTTTATAAATGCAAGAACCAGATTGAAGAGTACTGTTGTGCAAAACCACCAGTTGTGCTGAAAAAAGGATTTTGACAAAGGAAAAATCTATTTCTGGGGAGGGGAGGAATTACCTAGAAATAAGTGCTGAATGGATTATTTCACCGGCTGACACGGGACCCCGATCCAGAAACAGCTGATAACCAAGATTCTGGTATCTTGTCTTCTCTACAATTATTTACTCTTTGATGTCTTGGCTTCTTTGGGAACAGACTTCATAGTTTTTCAATGTGGTAAAAATCCCTGTAATTTAACACCCACTGTGTGATTTCACTTTTGAGTCTTTCTCCTATAATTTTTCCTAATTTCACAATTCCTTAAACTTTTTGTTAGAATAAGATGATGAACCAAAATTAAGCACATGAATGGCTAAATTGTCCCTCAGGACACTTCAAGGTTAACCCTTAAGGGACGGGCTAAATATATATCAAGCACGCCGCCAGACCCGGCAACTTTAAGGTTGGCCAACTTACGAAAAAACACATCAATGGAAAGAGGAAGATATACAAATGCACATGGTGTAAGAAAAAAATTCTACAAAATTTTCCCTACCTTCCACAGGAAGTTGAAAGTGACTATTTACAATCCTGTGTGGGGCTTCTTTTACAAGACACTTGTAAAAATACGTTAATTTTACCAAGTTGTGCATGTTTTTTTTTTCTAATAACTTATTTTATTTTTTTTTTGTAAAATAATAGTTACAGCTCACACAATATCATAACATATAAGAACTAAAATCAGAAACAAATTCTGAGTACTGTATATTTGTTGTAAAATATTTACGAGATTTACTGCAATGGGGAGATGCAGTAACTTTTTGTGAGGTATACATGTTTTTTCTAATATTTCTTCATAAAATTACAATTACAGCTAACATACTATCTTAAAAGATAAGAAGTAAAACCAACAGCAATCCCAGGGTATACTACTTATGAGCAAATAAAAAGACATCCTGGAGATGTAGAGAGGCAGTACAGTACATCCTCCCATGAAATCTCAAGGCATACTGATCGATGTCTCTCCTGTGCCAAGCTAAATAGTTGCCATAAGTCATTTATGGCCCATTGAAGTGCTATGATCATCTTTCCCACTGAATTCATTCAAACAGTAGGGTGCAAAATATGATTACTCATATGAGGATTCCCGTCCATCACCCAAAACCTGTTATAGACACACATGAGGATTCCCATCCATGAAGGGTTAATAATGATGTCTGAGAATGAAATTTTTTCCCTTTGAGACATAGTAATCTGCCAAGAAGTGTGATGTCTGATCATGGGATTTTTTCCTTATGGCACAAGACTTGACCAGGAAATGTTATGTGCAAGCACATACTGTATCTTTAGGGCAGAACACTCATCCATGAAATGTGATCCGGTATACGTGCGAATAAAGGGTTTGTCCACGTAGGAAAACATCACAGAACCAATGTTTCTGATACCCAGCGTAGTTCCAGTAAAAACACAAACTAGTTGCGAACACTCTTCAAAAATATAAAAGCACATTGATTTCTTCACCCATTCAACTTTCATAATTATCATAGTTTTTTATCGGTCTTTCACGTTTGTCCCACACAGATTTTACTACAATGTATGAACCAGCCTCCCATTAATATTAGAGCTTTAATTGCTTGATTTTTGGGCTGGACACAACACTTTCTTCTCACTTTACTGACTGTGCTCCCTTGGCTACAAAAGATACCTCCAAAATTTACTGGGTCAACTTTGATATTTAGCTAACATCCAAATTGCCTACTGATTGTGCCACTCTGAGATCGACACAAAAGATTGGTATAATGATAGCGCCAAAATATATTTCTTAATTGTCTCATTACAATGACCCCTGACTAATAACAATTTTCTGTTTTAAAGCATTGCTCAAGTCTTTCATTCTCTACGGCATGTGATTCTTGCAGATACTGTTAGCATATTGTTACTTTTACACCAACACAGAAAATATTAATACAATAATCTACTGCTTAACTGCACTTTCCAATTGATTGCTTCAATATCATTGTCATATGCTGCATGGCTTAATGATATCCAAGGGCTTAGGAGAGGGGAAAATGGTAATATAAATGAGCCTTTAGTTTTAATGGGTATGTGTAGGTAGTAGGAAATAAGTAGATTACAGGCAGTCCTCGGTTATCGGCAGGGGTTCCATTCTGGAGGTGTGATGGTAACCGAAAATCGCCATTAACCAAAAATCGGTGATTTCCGGCGATTTTCGGGCTTATTGGCGCCAAAAAGTGCCGATTTTCAGTTATCGGCGCCTCTGTTAGGTATGTATTGGCGCCAATACCCAATTATCGGCGCCGATAAGTGGAAATTGGCAATTTTCAGCGCCGAAGATTGTCGATTTACGTTGTTAGACAAGAGCCATAAAACCGGATCGCTGTTAACCAGGGACTGCCTGTAATTCATTTTCAGTCCCATCTTGCTGGTTCTTTTAGTTTGAAGTGTGTTATCTGTGCTGTGCAGTGTGCCATTATGAACCAGGCATTCTGCTCTTATTTTTGCTGGTGTGCCTATATACTACTATACTTGGACTCGTCCCTGTTATGGCTTCATCTTCTGTGCTAATGGTACCACTTCCTGCCAAGAAGGCAAGTGAGAATCTGAGGCTTGAGGCCAAAAGGGTATGTGACCTCACATGTATGAGACAAGTATGACAAAATCAAGATGACAATGACTGTTTCCTAGAAGTCTCAGGATAAGCTATGGGTATACTGTATACCAAATAATCTGGACGGGAAAGCAGTAAGTAGTCAGCATTTTTTTCTTTTAATCAGGAATTACAATGAGTGCTTTAAGCCCTATGTTCTATAGTTGAGCAGTTTGTAAATTGCAAAAAAAAAAGTTTTGTTCCTTTTTTCTAATCACTGTCATTTATTCAGTTATTTACTGATTTTGGGGTAATATTGTAAATGTGTAACTTGGCAGCATTTGGCCCATAAATGTTAGTCTCATACAGTATATATGAATAAGGTACGAGTAAATGCTGCCAAGTTACATATTTACAACAGTGCCCCTAAATCAGTGAATACTAACTGAATAAATGACAGTGATTAGAAAAATAGAACACAACTTTGTTTGCAATTCACACACTGCTCAACTGTAGGCCATAGGGCTGAAAGCACTCATTGTAATTCCCGATTAATCTAAAAAAAAAAAAATGTTGACTATTTACTGGTCTGCGCTACGAATAAGGTAAAAGAGTGCATTGTATTCTCTATGAATGCATGCTACTGTTATAAAATGAACGAAACTCTCTGCTGACCTTCCATCACCATTTGTTATTAATGGTCAACATCTTGCTTTTGTACAGTTTTGCATTACTTATCATGAATACAGTATATCTACTGTCATATGACTTCCAATTTGTCTTTTGAGATTACTAGTGGTTCTTGCATATTGTTAATATCAATGATAAAAGTAATGATAACATGTACTATTAAATACTTAACCTTACATAATTCTTTTATTAGAGCCAAAATATGATTGACTAACCTATAAAACAGTGTGAAGTTACCTGAAATAGGAACTTGTCCAACACAAACATCACATAAGAATAAGAGCACTGGAAATGGCCAGATAACCCAAAACTGCTGACTTTCCTGTTCTTAATTTACACTTATATGGATAAAAGTTTCCATTTTACATTACAAAAACAAAAACATACACAACTGTATTTTTCAGTTTTCCTTTTCACATTCACTTTTTAAATTCAGGTATTATTCTTCAAGTACATTTAGTATGGAAGCCTACAACTCGGTTGCATAAAAGGTAGATCTTGTAGACACAAACTAAATTTCTGAAGTGTTTACTCATGGGATATTCTTCTTTCAATTTACATCCTGGCTGTTAGTATTAGTTTTCTTGCTGTCCCTTCAATACTGGTTTTGCAATGCAGTGCCTTGGAGGTAACAAAAACATCTACCTCTTCCAAGGTCTGCCCCACCACAATGTGAACCTCCTCCTCTTATCCTTCACCATTGAATATTCTTATTTAATTTACACTTTGTAATGCCAAGCATCTCCTTTGACAGCATTTGTTATGTGGTATATTACATTAGTCTATGTAAGTCTTCTATTGCATTCATGTGGTCACTTCTTAAACTGAACATTTTCCTCTCTTCCTTTCATTCTTCCCAGGTTATCTGCATACAGTAGCTACTATGGTTTACCTTTGTTCATTCCTTTGTATCTTCATCTGTTACTTTAATAAACACAATAGAAATCACTGCTGATCATTGGTATACACAAATATTTATCTTGATGATATTCTTGAGATATGCCTGTCTTGTCTTCACTCTGAATCTTATGTTATGATAAAGAACCATTACTCACTTAATGACACTCTACAGCAACATATGGGTTTTGTTACTGAATTTGAGGAGCTAGACCGAGTCTGAATTCTATCTTGTTAGTAGTTCAAACCAGTTGATCTATTGTGGTTCATCAGGATGAACCAGAAAGAGATCCAAAAACATGCTTATTTCTTTTTGAATCTATATACACTGGTTCATTGGTATGCACTGAGGGGGATAATTCTACACACAAAGCTGAGTAAAAAATGATGAAAAACAAACTCATAAGGATTATGCACGAGCAGGTGACAATACAAAGCAACCAACCAGATATCTGGAATAACACAATTAAAGGTTAACATACATCTCCAAATTCATAAATAGCAATGACAGATTTGGTTTCTAAGATTTTAAGGTATGTATATTTTTTAATCTTCGTGCCTTCTTTGGGTGCTGTATGTTTCTGGGACTAATTCTGGCACTTATACAACACCAAGGGAATTTTCCACTTCCTTGGTAAAATTGTAGCACTACCTGTAGTTTGTGGGATTAGGAAACTATACTGCTACGTGTATTAGTCTAAGATTGGGCTAATCAAAGATAGCATACTGTGTATATAAATTATTTCTGTTATCAAAAAATGTCCAAGATATCCACACAAACTTTTCATGACCGTTTTATGATTCTAAGTGTAAGCTCTCCATTATCATCCTCCACGATTATTTTGGAGTCCCTCTTATTAGGTCATCTGAGATAATGGCTCCATAATCCTCAACTTTAAAAATATAACTTTCCATCTCTCTTCCATC
>NC_089745.1:52208993-52433993 GCF_040412425.1 Macrobrachium rosenbergii
ACGCTCTGGAAGCTGTTCCTTGAGGTAATAATACTCCTAAATAAATTTAAAAACTGTACCCTTGGATTCTAACCCATTCGAAATATGTAAAATCAAAATTAAATAAACCACAAGCATTGTCTGTCGTTTTATTATGCAAAAGTTTTAAATGGAAAAGCTATACACCAATTTTTTTTAAATATGAAGGCTCGTATGTAAAAGTGAAAACATTTCAATTAACATAAAGAGAGAGAGAGAGAGAGAGAGAGAGAGAGAGAGAGAGAGAGAGAGAGAGAGAGACACTATTAACTTGAAAAATAGTAAAATGGTGTGCATGTGCATCTTAAATATACGCACATTTTGCACAGGAATCCAGTTTATAATTCCTGATACAATAATTAAATATTCCCTGTATAATATTTCAAGATAGTAGTCTCTCTATATTTATAAGTTCACTAGGTCATTTTCAAGCTGCAATACATACCTGTGACATACAAATGACAAATGACTAGTGACAAAATATACAACTAGTGAGTCTTATACTGTAATAATTATGCTTAACAGAAAATCTGTGATTAACATAATTTTCTGTGAAGAAAGCCAGTATTCTTTTCATAAAATGGTATTGCAAGGTGTGATGAAAATAGCAAATGTATATAGTTTATCTTGTAATATACTGTGAATAAGAATTGTACAAAGTAAAATCTATAACTAGAGCAAAATTATATGGTATGTACACCCAAGTGCACCAACCAAAAAAAATTATAATAATCTTTGTCAAGTTTTAGCTAACTTAGCTTATAATAGATTGTGTACCTAAATACTAGAAGTAACCTAATTATCAAATTTACCCAGAACGTTTGTAACCAGGCACCGTAAAAAGTTACAATTCAAAACCAACTTCTATAAACACTCATCTCTGCTAGGATACTTCACCACTAAAGCTTTCTTTCGTTAAGATATACCAAAAAATAAGCAGTAAAGATACTTTTCTTCACCAAAACTCCAATCATCAAATGAGCGGAAGGTGTAAAATGTATTTTTAAAATACAAATCACTAAAGCCTATAAGGAAGAAATCAACCTGTGTAGGGCATTCCTACATTCCTCCAAAACTAAAGTTGGGTAAAAAAAAAAGGCTTTGAAGAATGATGAACTGGTGTTAAATAGTCGCTTTAAAAAGAAAGAAAATATGTTTACTGTACAACTCTGAAATAACATTTCAAATGGAATACTTCTGTTTACTGTTAATCCTATCCTTAAATTTTTGCTAAGATGCTCCTTTTTAGTGTTTATCCTACCCTCCAATTTTCAATTGAAGCGTTTCAGTATCAAAAATATAAAAACAGGACATGAAAAATACCAAGTGACAAATATCTACATTCAAATTAAGGAACAAAAATAGTCATGGCTGAAACTGTAAATCACCATCTCCATTTCCAAATTACCGCACTTTCTCAATCTACTGTATTTTCTTCACCAAATTTTTGAAAAATCATGTTATTTACCAAAGTTCCTTTATATCTTTCCAAAAACCACCCTTTGTGCAAACGAAAACACTTTGCCTATAATCACTTTCATCTTCACATTCAAAACCATCACACCACATCAGGGTTAGACTCACAGGCTTTTTTAGGCCTCCATGAAAAAATATAAAAAATCTATGAAGACATCAAAAAGGGAAGAAATCTGTAAACTTGGAACATAGGGTGGGAGGAGATTGTACGGGCTTTAGTCGTAGGTGTTTTCCAGCTGCATAAGCTAGTACAGCCCAATCTCGCGCAGGGCCCCTTCCACTGCCTCATCCTTGAAAGAAAATGGGACATTAGCTCTAAGGCCAACCCTGCCTTCTCTAAGAAACCTTCAGGTTCAAAATCTAATTTACTTGAAACTTTTTGAGGGAATTAAATTCTGCAAACACTTTCTTCAAATTAGAGATGGTAAAACCACTAAATGTCTTTATATTAATAGCTATCACTTTGATAAGATTCTTACGTAATTCCAAACAGCAATACTAATAAATTTAAATCTGCCCATCGATTTTATACCTAAGTCGAATATAAAAACTTGCATTATCATCATGCAACAGGGCTTTATGTCAGGCAGTATGGTTTAAAGAAAACTTTTCTGAGCATACAGAGGAAGAAAACAATCAAAACATCCATGCTTCTCAACATCCTGCTCACTAGCCATGAATCAGACGATATCTATAAAACCCAACTTTAGGCAACTTTCCTAACTAGTAATAGCACAAATACATTGCTATTTGTAAAACTATACACCAGCTACAGGAGGTCATGTAGATTTTTAATGTTCACCCAAATCTAAATCACGTACAAAATAAAACAGCGTAAAAACAATTACACCTTTCAGATGAAGCAAAAATTCAAGGCTAACAGCTCTAGTTTAATTTCCGCAAGCATTACATATTTTTCATACATGATTTGGGGGATTTAGATACAGCTCTTTTCTCCCAAATCCAACATTAAGTATATTAAGTGAAAACAATTCTGTTTCAATAAAAAAAAAAACACCCCACCAACATCCTGATAATATCAAGACCAAATAATCCAAAAGAAAAATAATCTTCCACTGTCACACAATAGCCTGAATTCACAAAAAAAAAAAAAAAAAAAACATGGAAAAACATGGGGCATGCAGTTAGGCTAAAACAGACAGCATTAATAATGTTATTTGGAACAACCACAAATAAGGAATACTGAAATGAGAAGAGTCAACTTTGGATTCATGCATGTATTTCTCCAGTTACATTTGTGACATCTTGAGATTTACAAAGTTCACTTTAAAGTTTAGTTGAAAATTGGCTCATTTGTTTAGTCTCTCTCTCTCATCTCTTCCACTGCCTACAAATAAGCTCTTCTCATTTACAATACAGTGTAACAACTTTCTACAAAACAAATTTAGTTTAAAATACAGTACTATAATCTCCATTATTTGTAAACCAACAGTACTGCATAACATTAACATTAGTTCATAATGTAGCTTGGGTTCAAGTCTTCTTAGTTATGAGCTAATTACTAAGAGACATTTGACTAGCCAATGAAAATAAAATACTCTACTTATAAGATAACAGATAGAAATGAAAATCAAACAAATATGAAGAAGATATAACAAAATGAAATAATACTAGGTTGAAACACTTCCAAGGGTGCAAGTGTCATGCAACTACCAAAGGAACGTTTTTCATACATATCAAGTTACTGACAATTTATAAATTATGCATTGTGCAAAAGAAAAAAAGGCATTCTCTCACAAAATAACTTAATATTACTCAAAAGACAGTTACCTGCTCAATCATTACTTTACGCTTATAAAGGCTCACTTTGTTCCAACAGCAGTTAAAACTGGAGAATTGTTACGAAAAAACCACTGTACAAGTATTTATGAGCAGTGATTTTCAGGAACATTTCACTTGGTCAGCCTGTATATGGCTACAGATCCTATAAAATTCTATACCCCATACTTTGATGAACTTTTTCTTTTTGACATTAATGGGATACCTAATAAAATTTCTTTAAATTTCAAACAATACCCATATGCACTCATTCATTATTATTACTGTCATTATCATTATTAATTATTCTAGCATTACCAATACTTCAAACCTCATAAAAACAAAGCTCTACTTTCCAGGTGACTAAGTTTGTAGATTCATATTATTATTATTATTACTATTATTATTATTATTATTATTATTATTTAACCAATGCAGTGAGTAAAATCAAATCAAAGCTCTCACAATGCTGAACAATATATCACCAACTTGTATATTAAAATTTCTAAAAAAAAATTAATAGAAATGTCAATGCTTCAGCTAAAATTTCATTTAAAATGGAAAAGATCCAGATATTTCTTTCGGCGTTAAAAAAAAAAATAAAATGTATTAATATGCTCATGCCTAGAAATATTTTGCATGGAAAAACTCCTGGGCCCTGTAAATATTATCTGAAGATGATTCACTTATATTTACATAATAATCTATTACATCGACATTCCATGGAAAAATCATACATACACACACATATAAGCCAGGTTGTAGCGTACTAATACTGCTGAATTACTAGGTATATTCTTAAGGCCTCCTGTACTTTGGTAGCTCAGTGAGATTGGTCACTCTCTGTGCCCAGAGTCCAGCTGATCTCAGGCCACAGCATGTATATCACCGGCACTGGCCTACTGTTACTGTAAGCTATGAATGGGGACCTGGGGTAGGTGCCAGAGTCTACCTACTGATATATCAACAGTCACTGTTTTGTTTTCCCTGGTATCATTTGAGAGGAAAGTGGGCTTTAGCATGATCCTGAGTTCATGCTCAGTCTCTATGTATTGACCTGTCCCTTATCTGATTTGAATGTGATAGTACAATGCAATGTAATATTTTGTATCAATCAAAATACTGTTCTCTTGTTTGGAAGTCAACAACCAACTTGGATTTTTATCTCATGAACAAACTTTTTTTGGTGGTGTTACTATTTTCCTCACAATGCTAATTATGATTTAGACTATTAACAGATTTTTAGTTTGTTTTTCTTAAGCTTTTTTCAAATAGGTAACTTCTGCTATCAACTTAGTGAAAGCTACTTATTTTGCAGTGTCTGCTTCATGATGCCTAGGACCCGAGTTCTTCATCAACTCTTGCGTTTGTTTAAAAAGATCCTGTAGAACTTTTCTAAAATGCAATACTCTCTTACCTTACTATTTTACGTTACCTAATTCTCAATTATTGTTATTTAATCAATGCATATACTGAATCAATTTAGTTTCATAAATGAAAATTCTTGTTAACAAAGGATAGTCATGTAGCCTGTGGTTATGACAAATATACTACACTGAAGTGTTTGTTTCATTTATTTTAAATCTAATTAAGTATCACTAACCTTCATTCCTCAGACACATACAGCTAGATTTTTGGTTGAAAAATTTGTTGAGATCTTCCATGGAATTTAAAAACTATCTAAAACTAGTAAGCTTGGTTACCAAGTGTCCATTCAACTAAATTGCCTACTGATTTTCTTCAGCTCAATAAAAGAAACAACATATGGAATAATTCTTAAACAAATCACTAACAATACTAGAAGTTCTTTTAAAAATCAAGGTTATAAATGCCCTTTTTAAGCTTTAAATTAAGCATCAAAATTATAAAACTTAGATATTATGAAATACTAAAAGCCCAACATTTATGTTATTCACTGAGTTGCTTTCTACATTTTCAAGCTTACCACAAAATGACATGTATTTGCTTAACTTCCTTAGGCACCTGGACAGCTTGGGAAAACCACTCGAACTTCGACACTCTTACACAACTCTTCACAATTTCAGTTTATATCTATAAATCCACCCCACATGTGCAAGAGAAAAGTGGTTAACAGGTGTGTGTATTGGATTGAAAACTGGAACTTGAGGATTAACCAGCAAGTTACAGCCTTCTATAACCATATGGAAAGTTGATTTCTTTTACATTTATCATAAGTTTGGTTGCTTGAGACGTATCAATATTTGAAATGAGATCAATGGACCCTTTACTGTACAAAAGTATTAAACAAAAAAGTTGATGCTCTATACTGTGACAAATATAAAAGTATAATTTTTGGAACAATTAAAAAGTATGGGGAAACACTGGAGCCAAGATAAAAGGTTATGAAAACATGAAAATTATTAATCTGGTTTAGTGCCCCAGAAATCAACCTAAGATGAAATATTAAGAGGCAATAATGAAAAAGACTTGAGCAGGAAGAAGGCACCTGGCATATTACCAAAGCAAGCAACCATGATACTACAAAGACAGTGCCATAAAGAGCCACTAAGGAAGTGGCCATGACACAAGGCCACATGCGAAGATAGGCAATAACAATAATATAAAAAAAATAAAGTCCACCAAGTATCAGCACTAAACCCTATACTCCTTCACTGTAAGAAATAAAGCTATAACAATGTGCAAAAAGGGAGGAACATGGAAGGTACTGTATGCACTTAACCTGGATCAATAGCACACTTGAAGTTAGAGGTTTTGATCTTTCATAAGATGAAATTGTGAATAGGAAAAAAAAAAAAAACAGGATGATTGGAATCAGTGTAGGCATAAAGCAAATTATAGTTACTGAAAAGGAAACAAAATAAAAATATAGTATGGAATGTAGCCATGTGAATGATGGTAGAGATTTAGGGGTGAATACAGTAATGTGCATTGAACATAAGAGGTGAAGATTTGGAGTCAGAGGATAATTGCTGTGGTGGAGAGGTCAATGTAGTTTAATCCACTAGGTTATATTATTAAAATTTCACATGGTTGACCCAAGGCTATGTTCTTAAATGAGAGTAAAAAAAAATGGATGGAGGCGAGAGCACCAAAAGAATGCTGACCTACATGAAGGCCTAAAAGATCAGAGAACACTGTATATAAGGGGCCAAGATGAGGACTTTAACCAGATAGAAATTCAAGCAGTAAGTGCTTGAGATGGACAAGAGTGAAAAAGAACTTTTGAAGGTTTAACCGCATAAACTTGTGTAAAAATTTTTAGGTACTCCATTCTATGGAAGCTTAATTATCTAGTTATAATCCTTTATGCTTTTTTTCCTATGCATAATGATATTAATTACAAAAATGCAAAACAAACTACTGTACAGTATTTGTGCATGAACATACTTCAACTACCCTTCCTTATATAATTCCCTTACATTCAAATATTTACTCAAGGATAAAAAAAAGCATCAAAAACTTCTAGCATGCAAGCATAAAACTTGAGTAATATAAGGGGAATTAAAAATACAACCCAAAGAAAAAACTACACTACAGTATTTGCAATGTTTGTAGTAAATTTACATGGAGAAATGACAAGTTATTAGAGAAAAACTTTTGAATATGAGACTTTAACCATTATTAACCAAGAGCATGGAATTTGTTGTCAAACATGAACTAATGCAGAAGTGACAATGAATACACTGAATAAACTAAACAATAATTAAGGGAAACTCAAATGACACAAACAAACTCTTGTAAGCTCCAAAAGACCTTTCCTTGAAACTTTCATGAAAATGTTTACTAAAACTGAATACCTACATAGCTGTCTTCAAAATATCCCTTCCAACTTGACGCATAACATACATACAAAAGCCTTATTCAACTTTTGGAATACTGTGGGATTAGCTGAAAAAATTCATCATTTGCAGAAAGAAGTCTGGATTCTTCCTCTCTTTGAGTAATTCTCACTATAACGGGCTCCTAATCAAGACGCCATCAACTGCCTCTGTTAATTATTACTAGTTGCCTCGGATTCCAGACCCCACAGGGGTGCCACATTCATTAAGTCTTATGTGGAGAAATGTAAATAGTTTTATTAAGTTCTTTGTGCTATTAAGTTCTTTGCAACTTCCCTTTGGCTCAGGCCATGCAAGTTTTTCTTTTTTAATTTCCATCTGTTCCTTATGGTCTTGTCCCATTTAGCTGTCTAATAACATTAACTGCAACCCCAAACTGATCTCTAAGAAAAACTTCCATTAGTCCAGATGTCAGAAACTGGGAGGATAGGATTATGAGCCAAATCTTAATACTGTATATGATCTGTATGTCTAAAACAGCAAAGTCCAATGAGATGAATGGTGTCACATATCACAGCTGACACATACTTCAATATCAAATGGAACACGGCAGACAAGGGGGGCACTATGAAATTGAAAGTACGTGGAATACTTTATGAAAGTACCCAGCAGAGAAAGAAGAGTACCGTCGTTTTTCTTCCATGACTATTTTCAACTGATGAAAGCTGTTTTAGGCAGTGTAGCATAAATATATTAAGCACATACATTATAAGGAAATCCCTTATTTCACACAAAGCATTCCTAGAAAACTCATTAATACCAACTATAAAACGAAAGTCTATAAAAATTCGAGTGACAAATCTATGAAAAATAAAATCAGAAACTACAGCTTGGACCACCACAATGTATTTAAGTGTTATCTCCTCCAGAAATAAGTATCATCTACACTGGTCTGAATTAGACAATCTAAGAGCTACTACCAGAGTATCCAATTTTTGGTAGTTCACTGGTAAGTGGAAAACAAAGCAGCAAAACCATACAGCAAGAGTAGAGGCCAAGATTAGTTTTGCCAATTAATAGTATTTAAATCCACAAAATATACACATTTCCTCAAATATTAAAAAAATAGCTTCAGAACTTTACAAAAAGATGTCAAATAGAATACCGTATCAAATCAAGCAACTAGAATAATGACCACTTGCTCTTTTTCAAATAACACAATGTTATCCACTCATGGGTCAAGGTATTTTCTTTAAAGCTTACTTACACACAAATGAAGCATTGCAAAGATAAATAAAAAAAAGTTGTGTAAAAAAGACTTACAAATGAATTCTCAATAACACTGATTAGAAATTATGCTTTATTATAAGTCGGGCTAGTCTTCCACCCTTGGTCCTTAAAAGAACTTCAATTTGGAAATTATCTCTAGGTGTTATGACCAATGAACAAATTGTAGTGTACTACTGAAAGTTTAAAGGCAATGACAAATGCTTATCAACTGAATGACTCTCTCCACACTGTCAAAAAAGATAAAAGCACTATCTCTAATGAATGACTGTAGAGCAGCTCACCCGACCATTTTAATATAAGTTTTATCATCAGGGTTCAGAGAGAAAATTCATGCTGCCCTCATTCTAAAACATCTGTAAAAAGTTTTTACTAGCATGAACCATAAGATACTCATCAATTCTCAGTTTCTACTGTTTTCTATAAAAGAAAATTATGCTTGCTTCCTAGAAAGCAAGTAATAATGGAGGGTTCTGGTATTTCTGGGGACTGGGAGAAGAAAAAATTAAAATTCTTTTCTGATTAACTGCACACTCCATAGCTTAATGAGACCATTGATCACTTTCCTAGACTTTCATCAGTGAGGGTTTGCCTGAAGGACTTGTTCTTATGAGAGAAGGGAAAAGAGGAGCAAGGTAAAGTTGAAGAAATTGGGAAGAGCAAAAAAGGAAATGGATAAAAAGTAAAAGGCCAATGAACAGACCATAACTGTTCACATTTGGATTTACAATAAAATCTTACCATTCTGTATCCCCATTTACCAAACTACGAAATTATGGATACTGTATTAATAGGTAAATTTGGGAAAATATTCCCTTATATACTGACCTGCATGCATGGGACAGTCATGAGTGATAACAAATGAGTACTGTATTTTATTCTGTCTGTTTGCAATTTATTCTGTCTGCCCTCAGATCTTAAAAACTACTGAGGCTAGAGGGCTGTATATTGGTATGTTGATCATCAACCCTCCAATCATCAGACATTCCAAATTGCAGCCCTCTAGCCTCAATAGTTTTTACTTAGGGTTAAATTTAGCTATAATCGTGCTTCTGGCAATGATATAGGCTAAGACACCACCAGGCTGTGGTTAAAGTTTCATGGGCTGCAGCTCATACAGCATTATACCGAGACCACTGAAAGATAGATCTGTTTTCGGTGGCCTTGATTTTACGCTGTAGTGGCTGTGCAGAAAGCTCAATTGCATAGAAGAAACTTTGGCACATTTTCTACTTGCTACAAATAATAATTATGTAAACTGTAATTGGTGTACTTACTAAATTTTTATACACAATCATATAGTAATATTTCATTGTTCATAGCAAACCCATTAACCATAAAATATGGTATTTTCATGATAAAATTAAGTTTATATATACTTAACAAGTAATTACATAGCTAAAATTTCCTAACCGCACGGCAGCTAAAATTTGAAGTTTGCTTTAACGATTCTATTGTTTTTGTGTAGGTGACTACCCTGCCCACTATCAGGGAACAACAGGACAGCAAAACAGAGGAGCTCACTTCTTGTATGCTTAATGTCCAAGAGAAGGGAGGAGGGAGGGCTCTGATCTGTAATTACTTGGTAAGTATATATGAAACTTCCATTTTCATATAAGTAACTTACCAAGTAAAGCAAAACCCCCGTATTTGTGTTCTCACGATTCACGGATTTCTCTATGGAACATATATACACATTACTTGAGGAAAATTAGCCAATTCGTGGTATTTTTCACTGAGAAATATTCACTAATTACTGAAATATTCATTAAATTCTGTATTTTCACATCATTTTCATGACTAAATACACTTTTTGTAATAAAACTATTAAAATACTCAGGTACCCAGGTAGTGCTTGAGTTACGATAATTTGCCTTAAGATAATTAGCAATTAATACCTATACGACGAAAAAAAATAGCTAAATTAATTTCACAAGGAGACATATTTAAGTTACATTTCGACTTAAAAACACTCCATATAACAAAAATAACCTTGTCCTATGTATATAAAGTATGTAACTGGAGATTCAGTTACGCTAACTGTAAGCAAGAAAAGAGCTTTGAATTGAGTTAGGTATGGCAAAATAAACTTACTGCGTAACAGATTTCGAAACCAAAACATTGATCGCTATGACTGCAACTTATAATATAAAAGCAATTAAAAATATACAGTATACAATACAGTGTTACTGGATACAGTGAAATAAAGTGTAACATTTTAAAAGATCCATGGAAAAGATGCATATTCGTTAGATTGATGTTTGTATAATCAGATATTAATTTGTGAATATAGAGTAGCCTACATTATAATGTAGGCTAGGGCTAGACTACCTTATATGTATACATGATACCATAGTGTAGGCTAGGCTAATTCTTGTTTATTATTCAGTTTCTCTCTGTATTGAATTATCATAAGTCAATCTGCATGAACCTCCAGAATTAGCTGATATTAATAATTACTATAATGTATATGTATAGAGTATACTTTGTAGTGTAGGCTATGCCACCATTTATGTATACATGGTACTGAATATCCTAGTGTAGGCTAGGCTATATTTGAGATACGTTTTCTCCAACAATGGGTTTTTTGGAACCTAACCCCATTGTAAGTAGGATAATGCCTATATGCATTTTTAGTTTTTTTTTTGAACTATCAAAATAGGCAGTTCTAAGTGATTTTAGAAGGGTTTTAAGTATTCGCGGATTTTAGCCATTCGCGGGGAGGTGTGGTACGCATCCCCCGCAAATATAGGGGGTTTACTGTAATTACACAGTTGAATCCCACATTGATAGGAGTTGGGATATATGGACGTAATGGACGTATTCTGCTCCAAAAACAGTCAGGTATGAAGATGAATTTGAAACCTAAACTCTGTTAGCATTAATAAAATGCTTGTTGTTTCCTTACCAGGTAAGAGCTACTGCAGGTGATTATTGCCTCTGGTTGGTCTCATCTTGACCTGTAGTGACTTAGCGGAATTGCTATGAGAAGTCTCTACTTTTAAGTGGGGACTTTGGAGTAAAGGAGTCTTCCGAATACTCGCAAAGCATATGAGAAAAACCGCCCTTGCCCTGAGCGCAGTACCAAAAGACAGAAAGACCAGACAAAGCTGTCACCTACACCAACAAAGAAATATCTAAAAACCATCATACCACAAGTAAAGACTGGTGGGCGCTCCGGGTAACAGTATCCTCCGGGTTCCCCAAAAAGAACTCAACACCCTAATTTCAAGGCGAAAGAAGCAACATATTATCCTGAAAACATACAAAGTGGCAACAGCCCTGATTTTGTGTGCTCTCACTTTAAAGGTAAGCATGACGTCCTCTTGTATTTGTGAGTGTGCCTCCGTAATAAGGCTCCTGAGGAAAAAGGACAATGCATTTTTAGACAGAGGTCGCGCTAAGTAGTATCTAGGCACTCTAACCAGGCACCAGACCCTTTCCTCCTTGTCAGGTCTGAGAATATCCCATCAGGTTTTTAATGGAGAATGAGCGCAGCCAGGGGTCATATGGTGTCTCATTCTTGGCCAGGAAACCAAGTGTAAAGGTAAAGATTGCGTCTCCCTGAGTGAAACCAATAAGCTTGTCGATGGCCTGACGCTCACTTACTCATTTTGCGGTGACCAAGGCTATGAGGACGAGTATTCTTTGTTAGGTTCTTAAGAGATGTGGAATGGAGGGGTTCAAAAGCAAGTCCCATTAACCACTTAAGCACTACATCTAAGTTCCAGGATACTGATTCAGTTCTCACCTGTTTGGAAGTCTCAAAAGACTTGACAAGGTCGCTAAGGTCTTGGTTAGAGGTCATGTCTAGTCCCCTGTGCTTAAAAACAGACCCCAACATTGCTCTACAGTATAGCCTTAGATGGTGGATGCAGAGAGCCCCTCGGTGGTCCTTAAGAAAAGCAGGAAATAGGCTATCTGGGCTATAGTGGTTTTAGCAGAAGAGGTGTTACAGCTGCTACACCACCTACTAAAGACAGCCCACTTTGGTAGACTCATCTGGAAGACTGACGTCTACATCCCGCAATAACTTCCACAGCTTGCCTTGAAAATCCCTTTGCTCTGACAAGTCTCTGGACAGTATCAAGCCTGTCAGAATTAGAGCAGAAAGTCCTTGATGGAATTTCCAAAGGTGGGGCTGTTTGAGTAAATCTGGACCCTGCAGGAGCAGTCTGGGAAAGTCCACAAGAAGTCTTAGAAGGTTAAGTATACCTTAGTTTTACCAGACCACTGAGCTGATTAACAGCTCTCCTAGGGCTGGCTCGAAGGATTAGACTTATTTTACGTGGCTAAGAACCAATTGGTTACTTAGCAACGGGACCTACAGCTTATTGTGGAATCCGAACCACATTATAGCAAGAAATGAATTTCTATCACCAGAAATAAATTCCTCTAACTCTTCATCAGCCGGCTGGGGGAACTGAACTCCGGCCCATCGAGTGACAGTCTGAAGCTCAACCGACTCAGCCAACGAAGGGCTAGTCTTAGAAGGTCTGGGAACCATTCCTTGAGCAGCCAAAATGGAGCTATCAGGGCCATTGTTACACTGTGATGGGATTGGAACTTGTTGAGTACCTCTCTCACCAAGTTGAATGGAGGGAAGGCATAGAGGTCCAAGTTCGACCAGTTCATCAGCATGGCGTACGTCACCCATGCCTGAGGATCTGGAACCAGCAAACAGAAGAAAGGAAGACGATGGTTCTTCGATGTTGCGAACAGGTCCACCATCGCCTTGCCCCATAAATTCTATAGCCTGCTGAGGACCACAGAGTTCAGAGTCCACTGTTGGAAGAACCTGTCCATTCCGACTTAGCTTGTCTGCTAAGATGTTCATCTTCCCTTGGATGAACCTGGTGACAATCTTGACCCGATTCTGATCTGCCCAAATGAGCAGGTCCTTTGCTGCCTCACAAAGGGAGAAGAAGTGGATTCCCCCTCTTTATGTAGGAGAAAGTCGTGGTGTCAGTGTGCACCACCACAGTCTTTTCTGTGACTGCTTTTACAAAGTGCATCAGGCCCAAATGCTGGAAGCTTCTAAGTTGCCCCGAAGGACTACCCAGCCTCAGTCCAAGGTGTCTGCATAGAAGAAGAGGTCGGGGTTCACAAGGCAGAGAGACTTTCCCTCTACAAGTCTGCCTTCGGATGTCCACTACCACAGGTCTGACTTTATCTCTGACGTTATGGGGAACATCACTGAGTCTGTTTACTTCCTTCTCTTCCAGTTTGCCCTCATGAAGAACTGAAGAGATCTCATGTGTAGTCTCCCTAAATTCACAAACTGTTCGATGAATAAGAGTGTTCCCAACAGGCTCATCCACTGACTTGCTGAACACAATTGTAGCACAGGAGATCTTGTAATGACTGAAGGCAGGACTGTATCCTCTTGGGGGATGGAAAAACCTGAAAACTCAGTTTATTCTTATCCCCATACAGAAGATCTCCTGAGCTGGGGTCATCTGTGATTTCTCTAAGTTCATCAACAATCCTAGTTCTTGCGCAAGTAAAAGGGTTGTCAGAAGATCCATCATGCACTGTTCTTGCAACAGTGAACGGAGAAGCCAATCGTCCAAGTACAGGCATATATTGATGCCTAGAAGGTGTAGTCACTTTCTAAGGGATGCAAGAACTTGCATAAATACCTGAGGGGCCGTGGGGAGGCCGAAACATAAGGCTTGAAATTGGAAGACCCTGCCCTCGAAGACAATTCTTAGGGATGTCCTGGACTCCGGATGAACTAGGATATGGAAATATGCATCCTGCATATCCAGGGTGATCATCCAGTCACCCAGTTAAATGGATGATAGCATCGACTGATTTGTCTCCAATTTGAGCTTCGCTTCTATGCAAAGAAGTTCAAAGCGCTGACATCGAGGACAGATCTCCACCCCCCCTCCCCAATGACTTAGGGACTATGAACAGGCGATTGTACTACTACTTCTATGGCCCTTTTCTTGGAGAGGTGAAACTTCCTCCGCCAGAGCTGCAAACCTTTGGGAGTCCTCTGAGTATGCCATCAATGCGATCGGTGAAGATGCAGGAGGAGGGCACTCCTTGAATGGAATAGAGTAGCCCTCCTTGAGAATTTTGATTGTCCAAGGCTCCATGCCTCTGGCGCTTCACTTTTCCCAGAAAAGGGGGAGTCTGGCTCCTACAGGTACACGAAGGGTAGATGAGTCATTTCTTGGAAGAAGGTGGTCTGGCTGAGGTCTTCTTGGTAGACCTAGTGGTGAATCATACTTTGGAATGGGGTTTGGTAGAGAAACACTGTTTGCCTCCACGAAAGGGCTGATGTTGCAGAGAGAAGGATTTCGCAGCAAAAGCAAAAGACTCTTTTGGGTGCTTGGACGACCGGGCCAAAAGATCCCGAGTCGATTTCTTCTGCAAATCGGTGGCAATCTCCTTCACAGCCAATTGTGGAAACAGGTACTGCTTGTCCAAGAAGTCACTGAACCGAAGTCACTCCCTTTGTGGTGAAGGTGCACACCACAACTCCCTTTTCTTCTGGACTCCTATGGAAAAAAGGACTGCAAGCTCAGAGGAGCCATCTCGAATGGCTTTATCAGCGCAAGACAAAACACCGAGCCAATCTGCTGACAGGTCTGTCGCCAACATATTGTAGTCCTCTATCTTCCTGGCAAGGGCCCCGATTGTCCAGTCGAGGAAACTAAACACCTCAGGGACTCTGAACACATACTTGGCTATATGATCCAGCTCTGATGAGGCAAAGAAAACCTTAGCCAATAGGAAGGCGGATTGACGAGCAGAGTCGATCAGTCCAGAGAAGTCACCTTGGGATGAGGTAGCACCTCCCAAGGATGGAGCTTCTCCCGTAGCATACAAGTATCTTCTGGTAGTGAGTCTCGCTGGAGGAAAAGCAAAAGCGGCCTTCCCTTGCTCTTTCTTCAGAGCGAGCCAATCCTCTACTTCCTTCAGAGCTTCCCGTGCAGACGAAATAAGAACCATCTTGGGGAGACGAGTACTAGAGTCTACCTGATTCCTCAAAAGGAAGGTAGAGGCAGGAGAAACTGGAGCAGCTGGCTGGAAAGGCAATGGAAAAGCTGGTAAGAAATACCTCAGAAGAGACGCATATGCCAGGAGTCGGTTCTTGAACTACCTCCTCCATTGCGGAATAGACTGGAGAAAAAGATACATCTCAAGAAGGCTTCGATACAGAAGGTGTCTTCTGCAGCAAGCCCGGAACATCTGCTAACTGTTACTTTATATGAGCAAAAGACAGAACCTCTGTGACGGGTGCAAGCGATGACGACGACGTGTGCTTGTTCGGTTCCAGGCACTCAGTTGGCGCTGAACTGGCAGAGGCAGATACCGGGTGCTTGGGAGTCAGAGTTGCGTGCTTGGTGACAGATAATACCGAGTGACGCTCGGGAGAATACACTGGGTACTCGTGTAGGTGCCTGGACGAAGATGAAGCTCTTTTCCTAGCAGAAGGGTGCTTTGGCGCCAAAAACTGGCATTCTGAATGGGAACACTCGGGCGACAAGCGGTCTGGGCTGTGCCACACACTGCAACCTGATTGAGGGCTGAGCGACGGTTCTTTGGTCCACTTCTACGGAATGGGAGAAATTTCACTGGTGTGACGTCTCTTGAGAGGACGAGATTCCTCCTAAAAGCGCCAAGAATGCTTCTTGTTAGGGCTGGAGAATTGGAGTCCAACAACAACTGATGAGCACTGATAGAGACGCCTTTCCAATGGCTGTCTAAAACACGAGCCACAGGATTGGATGAGGGGTTGACTGTCCATGGGCAACCCCACCGACCTCCTTTGGACCTCCAGTATACCTCCTCCCAGGCTCAGGATAGTGTGACATGGACCTTTATCTGGGAGAATCCATGGGATGAACAGCCACCTCCTCCACTGGCACTGGCACAGGCACTTGCACAACACTACGCACTTGATCCATCAGGACCTTAAGGGACTCACCTAACTTCGACACTGTACTGACCACAAGTTCCAATTTGCGGTCAAACTTACTTTCAAGGCTGGCAATGGCACTGGGTTCTGAAGCACGGGAACTGGGTAAAGGAGTTGACAAAATATTAGGACTAAGGATGGGGGATAAAGCTAAAGTTGGAGGAAAAGGGATGTTACTGTTGGGGCTGGGGTTATCAACAGAAAGAATAGTAACAGGTTCTAAACTATGAGCCCTACTCTTGGCTCCAGAAGCTGCCTTCCTCTTCATGTCCCAGTCTAATTTCTCCAAATGAGATTTCCAAACCTTCCACTGATTTCATCCCATCCTTCACATTCCTCACAAGTAAGATCCTTTGAGCACTCCTGCCCTCTACATTTACCACATATCGTATGACTATCATAAGTAACCTTAGTCATGCGGATCTTGTGACCCTCCCTACAAGACCTAATACTGGAGGAGCTTGAACCCGACATTATAAGTAACACAAGGTTCTTGTAAATTAACTAAGCTCAGCTGAAAAGCTACCAGAACAAAGAGTACATCACCAAATCCTGCAAAAAAGCAAAGATAAACTCCAAACAAAGCTGCCAAAGAACATTAGATGTTACATCTAAAGCTGGCAGAAAAGAAGTGAGCTCCTTTGTTTTGTTGTTCCTATCATTCACCAATAGTAAGCGGGGTATTCACCTACACAAAAACAATAGGAATCGCTACCGCGAACTTCAAATTTCAGCTGCCACGCGAGTAGGAAAGTATAGCTATGTAATTACTTGTTAAGTTACTTATATGAAACCCTCATTTTCATTCCATAAACTCTATCACACAACTTCTTTCAGCCTTTGATATGAAATATCTACTGTTCATGCATAATCCACCTAGATGATACCTGAATCCTGCCTCATTCTTGTGGAACCTCTCTGTGTTCATAAATATCGAGTTGTTCACCCTGGATTTAACATTTTCCTTATTGTCATTTATCCCTACTACAATTTCATCATGCTGTAGCATTTTTCAGTGCTAATTGAGTGTAAATTAGCATTTAGACTCTGTGGAATCCCTGCCACTGCAGTTATTCTGAGTGTCGTTTCCACTGTGAATTAGTGCTTTCTTTTCTGTCAGTGTTCAGTAACTTCCTTTTATTATCTTTCTCTGTGAATTGCTCTATTTATTCTTTGCAAAACAATGTTTCACAGTAAAGGGTTATTTATGGCTCTGTTACCTGTTTTCAGCTCAATTTTTTCCCAGCACTTAATGGTTTTGTTTGGTTTGCTAATTTACGGTCTCCCTGTAAACCCTTAAGGGACGGATTGAGCCTGAGTGTGAAGTAAAACAGGATTGGGGAGATGGACGGATTTAGCCTGAGTGTGAAACAATATTACACAACACTGATTATGGTAAGAATGGGGCGAGAGGGAGGTGCCAATAATTGTGTGTGCTATAAATTCACTATTGGCAACTTTTATACTGACCTGAGAGTCGTACCAGTGTTGCCACAGACGTCTTTCCAGCCATCAGTAATGCTTGTGACTTGAAGGAGGAAAGTACTGCATCTCTCTCTCACATGAGTCTTTTTGTAAATTTGCTTGTAAATATACGAAGGGGTTGCTGTTGTTTTTTGTTTTTGTCTTTTACGATAGTATATCGGTTGTAAATGTAATTTTACAAAGAAAAATGCAAAGAAATATTAGAAAAAGCAAGTAAAGTAAAAAAAAAAAAAGTTATGAATCTTCCTTCTCGTAAATTTATGTGAATATTTTTCAACAAATATGCAAAAATTTTTTTACGGTGTTTATTTCTTATCTGTTTGATATTGTGTGAGCAGTAATAATAATTTTACAAAATACAATAAATTTATTTATTACAAAAACCATATATAAGTTGGTAAAATTTACAATTGTCTTGTAAATGAGGCCCCACAAGGGGTTGTAAATAGTCATTTTCAACTTCTCGTGGAAGGTAGGGAAAATTTTTTATAATTTTTTTATTTATACAGTGTAAATGTACATGTCATTTTCTTTCCATTAATGTGATTTTTTTTTTTTTTATTTTGCTGACCTCAAAGTTTCCCCCAGTCTGGGGTGCTGCACATTGATAAATTATGCTGTCCCTTAAGGGTTAAGACTGATTCTCATAACTTTACGATGTTATACTTTAGTTACAACTGAACCACTGCTCAACTGTAACAAAGAACTTAAGTTTACTTGTGCCTATCTTTAAATTTCTCCTTGTCTGTGATGTTTGTAGCGAGCAAATTTCATCTGTGAATAATGTCTTGGCATACAGTTGGGGCACAGGCAAAGGTTCTTAAAGTTTCTTCATCTCTTCCCTTGATCAAGACCTTCAATTTCAGTGCCTGTCATTTACAGGGCAACAGTTGTGAGGTTTGTGAAACTGGTCCCCCAGACCAACAGTCCCTGTAAGCTCATAGGAGGGCTTACAAGTGCCGCTCACAAGGTGTTATTGAAGCCTTATAAAAGCCACCTCCCCGGCATCATTGAACCACCTTTCTAATTTTCCCTCATCTATTGGTACCACTGAGTTCTCAATATAGACTACAGTCTTGTCAGATGAAGTTACATGTCTGTCTGCAATGTCATCCCTCACTCTAAGCATGTTGCACATGATAAGCACTACGCTTCCCAATCTGCTTCCTCCAATCCCTGTGTGTTTTTGCCTAAGGACGACTTAACTCCTGTTCAATCTCCTGCTTTGGAAGATTATCCATTACCCAAGGAAGGAATTTCCCTCCATCTGCTACCACCTCTTCTCACCTACTCATCAGCAGAGAGGGCTGAAGTCCCTAATACTGAGTCACTACATCTTCAGTAGGTTCCTCCTTAATGGATGGTCTTAAAACTTCCCCCCCTGTTACAGGAAGAAGTAACTCCAAAGGCTTCCACAGCTTCACCAAGAGTCCTTTTGCCAAAAGGTACCACTGCTTCTGCCTTGCTTCTGACTGTGTGTCACCAACCCCTACTGTACCACTGACCATGTCTCATTTTAACTATCCCTGTGTCTTTGACTATGGTTATGTCATTGGTGGGTTTATTCGAGTTGTGTCAATGTAACCCTATCCAAGGTTAGGCCTTAAAAATTTCTCCCAATAGCAAGTTTTGCAATTCAACAGTAATGCAAAACCCAAAAATACTATTACTGAAGAATCTGACTAACAGGGACTGCTATACAAGTTAATTTGCAACCACTAATCATGGGCCAATAATCAGTTACAAGTACCTGAACAAGAGTTTGCTAGGACTTTCAAACCAACCACAATAATTTTATCCTGTATTTGCATTTTTCTAAATGCTAAAACAGTGCCTTGGTACGTTGGTGACGTAATGACTAAGGAGAAAGCACCAATATAAAAACTTGCAGGAGCTAAGAACTTTCAAACACTGAAAAGTCAACTTATGTATAAAAATAAGGGGAATAAATCTGGCTTACATCCAACAGTAATAAAACCATGACAAAGATATCAATAGTTTGTCCTGTATTTCCCAGATGCTTTATAAATATCATGTAGACTTTACTTCAAATATGGTCAAGTTATGCATTTCCATTTGCATGGGGCACCACTAAAACCTAAAAACATTAACAATCTAAAATAGTGGTTACAATTTCCTGGATATAGTTCATACCTAACAAATTAATTATAACAGGAATACAAATAACTGCATTCCTATACAGACCAAATGCTAAAAACCCAATGGACAGACACCAGTCTTTCTTAATTAAGTTCAAATTCCCACTTATTCTTCAGAGCAATTGAAAACTTAAAAAGAAATTAACTACACCATCAGTAAAATGCTATTAACAAAACTTCAAGCCTTGGTAACCAACATTATAAGCTAAAGTGATCACATAAATGTATCAGACTGTCATTTACACTTGTCACATAAAAGACATTGTCAAACTTGAACAGCAAGTGCATATTTCCTTTCTGTGTGTTAGTGTCAAACTTGAAGAGCAAGTGTATGTTTCCTATATACAAAGTCTGACTTTTTTGTTATAATTATACATGGCCTTGACCTAACATTAATGGTAACCTTTATAAGTATGTTCTCTCCTCTACCCTCTTCCTTCTCTTGATCACAAGCTCCTGTAAACACCTCTGGTTACACTGTTAGTTGTATTCACATATCATATCACTTAACTTCCCACACATCAGAGGACCATTCCCAATTTTACTGACTCTTCCATTTGTATAAGCCAATCAATAATGGTCACAGTACAATATTTCTAAATGGGTCAGCATGAAAACTAAGATTATTTCAATCCTCCTAGGTCTAATGTCTTTCCACTTTAGTTACATGACACTATGATGAATGAATGAACCACTCAAATTTTGGAAAATGAGTTCATCCCCTTCACCACAAGATCCATCAATATATTTTGAAAGGATCACACCATGTGCATGACTAAGTATGGCAACGCTGAGTATGCTCTTTAGGAGTTTATGTAATTTCTACTGAGGCAGCTCCTTCAGATTTATATATCACAACAACTATGGTTACTGATACTGTATATATATTAGGAGAGGCTCTCCAAAAACTATTCTTGGGAAAATTGCAGAACAATGGCCTACTTATTATTCCTGGACTGACCTAAACTTCACAGAAAATTCACAATTTTCTGTTTATTCTAAAAATACTGCTTTAGGTACTGCTCTGAAAAATTCAACTATCTGCCACTACCACTTCCTCTGACACACTCTTATTAACATTTCATACATCCAGATACAGAAAATATGAATTCTACCTCTCTCAGTGGTTCATGATTCCTTTTACCAGATCTATCAGAACCTGAGATGGAATATCAGAAAACCAACTTTTCCCCATGTCAACAGACCATTATTACTGTCTTTTAATTAGTTTACCCAGACTGCTAAGGTGAAATTTCTAAAACTCTCACTGAGCACCATCGCTTTGGTCTCTTCACCAAAGATTACAGCAATTAATTAAGATACAAATAATATGAGATGTTTAAGGCATAAATAAAAGTTTTTGATACAAACCTTTATCCGTAAGATACCTTATTGTACATAAAACTAATCCCCATTGCACCATTATCCTGAAAATGCACCAGCTTCCTCCAGCTAGTATCCGACTGCCACTAATTATCTACACTCAACCTATAGCGGCCTACTGGGGCTCAAGTGAGTGCAGGGATGAAAGTATTTAATTTTTTTATTATCATAAAAATATTCTTTACAACCCAATAATCTAAGGTGCTTGAAATGTTATCTGGGAGGGATGATGAGAACGAAGCTCCCCAAAAGTAGATACCCTGTGGTCATGTTCCAAGAGGACCCTTGAAGGTGGTTTCGCCTGAAGCAGTATGTTCTAAGTTTTGCCTCCAAGGGGTTGGTAAGTAAAACAATGGTTTGTTCAGAAGAGAAATAGGATTCAAAAGCACAAGTACTCATCTCAACAGTGGGGTCGACCTTGTCTCCTAAGCCACTGAAAGTGACAGAGAAGGGGTAATCTAAGATGATGCAGTAATTAATACCAGCCCTTGCAACATCACCCCTTGGTATAATTTGCCCCAATGACTCTACAGGGTTGAAAGAAAAAAGCATAAAGGTATTTCAGAATTACATCTGAAGCAGAACTGCAAGAAAGTGCAACGGTGCAGTGGCATCTCCATAAACCTGCTCTGAGAATGGTATCTATTTCAATATTTGTTGAAAGGCCACAGAGATGGGGTTACTGAAGCCTGGTGGACCTTAATTCTGAGTTAGGGAGTTGTTGATGCCAGATGCAAAACTGGTATGGTGTCACAACTGATAGGTCATAATTTTCTATACAGGCACAGGACATACTGTTTGCTCAGAACTGCTGATAACCCTTGGGCTAAAAAAATGCAGTCTTAATCATTAGGTCCTGGAGTAAGGCCTAGCCAAGGAGCTCACAAGATGGCCTGATTAGGGTGTTTGGACCTATGTTAAGTCCCAACTGGGATGTTTGTCTGCCAATTATGAGGAGGACTGGCTGAAATGACAGATCAGATCTGAAAAGTCCCTGCTTGCTTCCACATTTATGCCAGGACTCGGTAACACCAGCTGAACTACATCCTTCAGTAGCTGATATGGAGAATTTCTCTTCATACCTGACTTAAGATGAAAAAGGTCACTATTAACAGAATAGAGGCTTCAACTACAGAAGTATTTTGTCGGCTTTACAATTACTAGGTTCATCATTGACCTGCAATGGGGAGTAGCAACTGCAACAGTTGTGGCCTGTGAAAAAAAAACCTCTCCCCACGAGTACAGTGGACAATTTCCACTTATGAAGTTGGAGGGCAGGTAAGCTGCTGTGGAAATCTGCAATTATTGTAAGAAAGGCCAGGAACCACTTCAGTTGTAGTCAGAAGGGAAGGGGAGGGGCATGAGGGTCATACTAGTATTGTTAGAATTCACGAATTTCAACATTACATGGAAACTCAGGTTAAACAGGGGAACATGTAGACTTCTAGGTATCCCACACTTGTAACATTGCATCTGTGGCCCAAACTACTGGGTCAGGCTACAGGGAACAGCACTAGCCAACCTGTGGCTCAAAATATGGCGGCAACATGCCTTTCATCAGAGTACCCTAGAGATGCCATATTTCCTTGCAGACATTTTGAAATCCTGGGACAACCTCCAGCAGAGTCATTTCATGACCCTCTGCCTATGTAAAAATCTCTAAAGCTAGGCCACACTGATTTCTCTATTGACTGTTCGTTCTCTGGTTCCTCAGCTATGCCAGGATGGTTATGCTTTCAGTCATCACTCACTACAAGCCCCCTTCTCTATGACCAAGGGGCCAAAGAATTTCATGTCAAAATGTCATGCGTAAAAATGTTGTGGACAAAAATGTTGCATGACACAATGCCACATATCAATATGTCATCACTATCAAAATGTTGCCATCGTCAGAATGTCACATGTCAATATGTCGTACGTCATAATGTTGTCACTGAATATGAGTAATAGCATAATGGCCAAGCAAACATGGAAACAATGGGCAAGAAATAATAGGTCATTTTAGTCTTCTATACATACAGTATATAAATGAAGTGTTTTAGAGTTCATCTGGTCTGCAGTTTAATCAGTCTATTTCAGTCTGTTTTGGGAAACTGTCAGTCTGTCTAAATCCAGATCTCTTGTATCGCCAAAATCATTTTTTTTTTTAACTTCTCAATGTCTCTGGAATTTGTGAAAAGCCGAAAGGTGGCAATCTGCTGAATTATCATGGTTTCCTTTTCCGAAAGGAAAAAAAATTGATCAAGCTGGGAAAACAGTTTGGAAATGCACGGAATACGACAGAGCAAGGTGCTCAGCTCGGATTTACACAAGAAATGATGCTGTTGTGAAAGAGCCAGGTCATAATCATGGGCCTGATCCACCAAAGGCCAAAATGAAAAAGGTGATAGCTGAAATGAAAGAGCGTGCAGGAGCGCTCCTGAAACTAGCACTTGCCAAGTGGTCGCAACATCTCCTATTCGATTACCCGTTGCTATGCAAGGATAGATGTCATCAGTATCATGTCTAAAAAGAATGGTCCAGCATGTGAGGCGGAATATGCATAAAGTTCCGCCAAATCCCATTTTGCTGGAAGAACTGCAGACACCAGATTGGTATCAAGTGACAGGTGCTGGAGATCAGTTTCTTTTGTGGGGTAGCGTCCAGGGCCTAACCAAATATCGTTTGGTCTCAGGAGATTCTTGGTACAAACTCTGACGAATTGCGGGGGTGTTTCATAATACAAACACTGACAACATTTTGGTTTGCGACATTTTGACAGTGACGATATACTGACGCACTGCATTTTGTCACAAGACATTATGACGAGCAACATTTTTGTCAGCGACATACTGACAAGTGACATTTTGACATGCGACACTGTGACGTGATACGAGACCAAAGCAACTCCCCACTCTTCATGCAGTTTGCAAACAAGAGGACTTCTGGATCCCCTGGAACAAGGAAAACCTTTCTCAGATTCTGCTTCTCTCCACCAGCAGAAATTCTTCACTACTGGGACAGGGAGATCGTCCAGCATGGGCGTTGCCTTCCAGGTCCCTGCAAGCCAGTGATGACTTCCTGTACATCTCACAATCTGCATACAGACACAGCCAAAGGAGGAATTAGCACCGTGGAGGTAGCAGTGTCAAGGCAACATCAACAAGGGTGTTGCTGTAGTAAGAGATCCAAGAGAAGGCAGTTAACAAAGCAACAGTATGGATAGCTCAAAAGGCTGGGGCCATGTCACTTGGGCATGAGGATGATGGGGTGCTGTGGCCCCAGATGCACAGCACTGATGCAAAACTTTACCAACCCCTTCACCACATCACTCAAGGTATACGACAGAGGAGGAAGACAAGAAACACCAGAGACTAAATTCAAATTTAACTTCAGATTTTTGATAAGAAGAAATTAGCATCAACTTAATATTTAAAGAATTTCCAATTAATTTGTTGTCAGTCAGAATAAAGCAAAACTAACCCAGCAAAACTCAACACGTATTTGCCCATGATTTAAAAACCCTTTTTACATACAAAAAACCGAGAACAAATATTTTGAAACAAAAACTTTACAGGGAAGTGATGTAAATACAAGGAAACACACTTAGATCCCCACATCCTGCACCTAAAAAGGATGACATGGAAAAACAAGTAAGCAGTGATCACACAAACGAGAAAATTACTGGTAAAGCAAGCCCTTCCCAACAAAGACCAAAAATTGGATACTTACTTCAATAACACAAAGGGAAACAGATCTGAGTTGGTTTCCTCCAACACAAACAATCTAATTACATCACAAACGCCAGATAAGAACAAAATTAGTGGAGTAAAAGCTAAAGTAAGAAAACTTAGCACAAGAGAAAACTGGCACAAAGGCTACAGATACAAAGATGATCTGACAAAGTGCAACTGGGATGTTGATGATACAGTCCCACGACAGAATGAGCGTAGAATTGGATCAGCGACAGGAGCCAGGAAATATGGAGAAGGTACATTTTCAGGATAACAATGGGAACAAGATTAGTTCTATTTGAAGTAAGGAATCTTATGATTAATGGGTTGCAATAAACAAACATACATAACCTGCGACAGATTCCAAGAGCTTATTCAGACAAGAGACCAAAGTCATAACTTTCACTGAGCTGGTGTTACGATATGGTGCTGTCTAATAAGGGGAAAATGCATAAACACAACAGAATAGTACATGGACAAATGTACAAATGCAAATAAGTACATGAAGAAACTTTGTGAACATTGTGGAATACAATGAAAAAATGTGTGAACACTACAGAAAAGTAATTGAAAACTAATGGAAGGAAAATAAAAGTGGAATATTTGAAAACACAGCTAAAAAGTACTACAGATTAAATTGATTCAATTACTTGTGATTTCTAGATTCTAGAATCCATATAATTTCCAAGTACAGTAATAGACTGTATGTGAGTGACAAACCCCAAATTCAATCATTCCAAAGAATTAAAACAAGGTGTTTTAATAACAATCATATCAATAAACCCTAACAAGAAAAAAATGAGCGGGTTTTCTTTGTGCAAACTTTAGGGAAGTGTGTTCGCAAGCAGGAGAGAGGTGAAATGAGTGTCAAAACTACTTTAAGATATCCCAAGACCTATTAAAACTAAAACAGTTCAGATGTCATTCTAACCATATATTTTAAGAAACATCTGTAATTTTATGGCAATTATTCACCCAACAAGAATGAAAGCCATTTCCAAATGAAATGCAATGCAACAAAGTGACTCAATACTATTTCTATAGTAGGGTACTAGCCAAAAAGGAACACTATATAGTACTAGAATACGTAAAGAAATGAGGATTGAGCAAGATCTGTGAGACAACTTTACTTAAATATTTCTTACTGATACATAACCTCCAATTCTAAACACTATCATAAAATACAAATAGCAATAAATACAGAAATGCTACGTGAGAATACACAAATTTTTACATCTATCACATCAGCATTTACCTAAAATACAACTAGATATTGGGCCTTATGAATAGGTACAGTAGCATCATACAATAGGTGTTCAACAGTCACACGCAAACACACACACACACTAAAGCATGCAATAAAAAGCATGCAGTCATTACCATCATTAGATTTAAAGCACAGCAAACAAAGCAAATTGGAGCTTTTTGAGTTTAACGAGTACAAATCAATGGCAACATGATCAACAAAATGGGGAGATTATTTATAGAATGGTTGATAAAAGATTAAGAAAAAAAACATGCAATGGTGTGTGTGTAACTGTCTGTGTCCCCTAAGACAACACACTGGCCAAGTTGAAGTTCTTGCCTTTAGGGATGATGAATTATAATAACAACCAGCTGCTACTGCGGTCTCGTTAATTTGCACGCATGATTGTGTATTTACAGCAAACTTCTTGAAAATTCTGTTAAATCACTTTCATACTTATCAGGAAATTATTTATCACAAAGAGGTGCCTGAATATCCCCTCTTAATACAAACACAATATACATAAAATACACTAAAACTGTTCATGAATGACACGTAATGCTACTATAATACTTCATCCCAAAAAGAGCAAAGACTTAAAAACAATTTTATAAAGGCAATGATTATGTTTTATTTCAATAAAGCTAAAGCCATAGATGGGAGACAATGCAACAACACTTTGTAAACAACATGCAAACTATGCAAAATGATTCTTTGACACAGCAAATAAAGCCCTTAATTGCTTTATCAACCTGTCATTGGCAATACATGCCAAGAAATTAAGTAAAAATGAAAGAAGGCTACAACTACTGAACCTGCCATCATTACAATGCATAACTTCAGTGTTACTGGCTGCTACAGTACTTCAATCTTTCAAAATCTGAATTTCAAACAGCATAAATAACAATGCTAAAATTTAATAATCCAATTTTTTCTTTCCCAATTATTCAGTAATACTGTATGGTTTTAACTTGGTGTAAACAGGTTAGCTACCAAGCAGTTACGCTAACCCTGTGCAAGATAGAAAAAAATACTAGAACTAAACATATTAATAAGGAGATATCTCCATTATTAGTACATTTCTGCTACTTAACTTCCCTCAAAACCAGATCCTAATCTCAAACTAACATTACGATTACAAGTGACATAAAACTGGTATCTACTTGGTAATAACTAAACCTAAATTGCATAAAAATGCTACGGTTGTTCACATTTACCTAATGTGGACAATGTCTTAAAAGAAAATCTTATGAATACCTATATACTTCCTCAATGCTAATCATAGGCACCATGAATGACACACCCCATGTGAAAAAGGAACTCCAGTTTCCTAACACACAACTTTATTCCTTATGTGAATGAAATTAAATTTAGATGCTTCAACACTGAGATCAGCCTTACATTTCAAACTAATTCAAATAACACCTTGAAAATTAATATTACATCCTATTAAAACTGCTATGCTGCTTAAAGGCCTTAAAATTAACTTTCCAATGCATTATGCATTTGCGGATGGTACGTTTTGCAAAGCACTCTTACCTGATGTGCATAGGACGGTTTTACATGTTCAGTAAATGAGCTGCACATGAACGTTGAATAAATTAAAACCAGTATAAAAATAAATACGGTCGTATAAATACTAAACTAAACATTTCTTCATAACAATATAGTATAAAATTATGATCGAATTAACAATGAACTATGATCTACATATTATGCTGCTTCATAAAAGCAGGCTATTCAGATTCTATTTGAAAATCAATTTACAATATAGCAAAAGATCACACTTCACACAATAACAATGCGATTAGGTAGCCTTTGGCCTGGATATTTCTTTCAGTATAGAGATAAAGATTGCTATAATCCAACTCTGGTGTAAATGATCATAATGAGCTTTTACCAGAAATACCACACACGCATACATACAAAAATAAAAAAATAATGACAAGGTACAAGCCAGTTCAGAAGTTACGAGTAATTGCCGGCATGCAGGACCCCTCAATGAAATACAAACCAAGTCCCTCCTCTCCCACCCAATCCAAATAAAAATAATCCTTCAGGAAAGCAATGGCCTCTTTGAATGGGAATATTTTTCCCCAGATAAAAGAAAGTACTAATGCAGCCTTTTGTTGCACATTCTCCCTGGTAAGTTTTCGTAAGTACAGTAACAGAATTCTTCTGAGACAACTGCCTTCTGCATAAATAATAAAAAATAAATAAGTGAAAACAAAAATATTTTTGGATAAAAGAAAGGAAAAAATAAGAAACCAGCCTTGCACACAGGCTTCAAAAGATTACTACAAAGCTGCCCACTACCAAGCATCATGTTTCAAGATTCTGAGGGCTAATTTATTTCCAAAGAATTATTCGCTGTAAACAGTGCAGCAAGTCAAGTTCAATGAATGACAACATAATTTAAAATGCAAGCTGTAAAAATAAAGGATAAACAGTAAAACTCCTACATCTACTGACCTTTATCTCATAATTCATAATTCCTGCAATATTGAAATTAATCTTTCATTAAACAGAATTTAAGAATTTTGATATTACATTTTCACAATGAAAATCACATGAGCTCATTAGAATTAAATGTAATCTTTAATAAGCCACTCAGAATGTAAACAATAATGTTGGTTTTGGATGCCTGTGGATTACAACTCGTAGGCTGTCTCGCCGTAACTAACCTCCTGAAGAAGGTCCTGAGCTGCTATGGCCTTGAGCACATTTTTCTTACTTGTTTCACAAACTTCACCACCAACCATCAGCTCGTCTAACATAAAGTAAGCCTTCTCAAAATTGAAAATAATATCCAACTCACATACCTGTTGATAATACAAAATTAAAAAAATTAATGTCATTAATATGAACGAATTGTGATCCAATAACTGAAAGCCTCAAGTTTCATATCTACATTACTATACTCTTCTTTAACATTTATACATCAGATTTTCTCATTGAAGGGTTAGTTCTAAAATGAGTTTAATCAACTGCCATTTACCATGGCCACTTCTGTGATTTTCCAGGCCTTTTTACTAGTCATTTCCCTGCTAATTCCATACCAACTACTGTACCTTTCCTGATTAACCATTCCTCACTCCTTCCCAATCACATCACCAAGCCTCTCAATTTTCGTGATCTTAAGTCAACAGACTTTTTCTAGTCCTTGGGGCCCTACTACTCTCTGAAACTCCATTTGAAATAAGATCTTACCATGCCCAAGTCTCTGCTATAGATTGTACTATAGGCACTACTGTATATATACATTTCACGTCTTCATCCTGTTTGTTAACTGGGTACCATATAATTGAACATATTGATACTGATACACAATATTTAGAAATGACCCCAGCCCCAGATATATGGGGTGCTGAGAATCTTCCACATGTGCTGGGAATCTCTCATTTATATATAATAATAACAAACTGAGTATAAGAGACTGGAAAGTGAATACTTTGGATCAACTTAGAAAGACAATCTTAGCTCTTTGTAAGTCATGGTACAAAGAGAGAAAGACAGAAAGGAGAGTTTACATGTGGAGGTGGCAGGCTGAGGCAACTACATTTTTCAAACCACAAATCTTTGAATTTAGAATTAAACCTTAGAATTTAAGAGCACACTCCCACAATGAAATAAAGAAACATGGTGCAATCACTTTAAGAAAAAATTCACAAAAGGAACTCTTTTCATACCTTCGATGTAATTATTTCCTATTCTTTAGTAAACATACAGTGCAATTACAGTCCTTTTAACCACTGATTTTTGAATTTCAGAGTGCGTGCCCATGCAATGAAAAAACCAACAAAGATATTCTTGTCAGAAAATGTTTTATATGTCTGATTAACAATGACTGCCTATTCTGAAATGCAGCAACAGTAAATATATGCATGCAATTCCAGAATTTCTGAAGCCTGGTACCGTTCCAGTGTGCTCACACTGCTACTATAACCAAGGTCTGATATACCTTTCCCACAGAAAGCAAAAGTATTTGTTCAAAAATAGATGTGCAGGGGCATGAAATACAAATCCTAGAGATCCATACGACAAGAAGGCAACTAGCAGGATGCTAACACCACCAAAAACCAACTCTTGCCAGTTCAACAGTACTAAACCTTTCCTGAAGAACTACTTTCATGTCCATCTCTCACACACCACAAAACTTTTCATGGAAGTGGAGGGAATGGGGAATCCCTGGCAATAGCCTAGTTCCTCACTGGAGGGGTGGGTAGAGCTCTCGGCTAGCACACTGTTGGCCCAGCGTTCGACTCTCCGACCGGCCAATGAAGAATTAGAGGAATTTATTTCTAGTGATTGAAATTCATTTCTCGTCATAATGTGGTTTGATTCCACAATAAGCTGTAGGTCCCGTTGCTAGGTAACTAATTGGTTCTAAGCCACGTAAAATAAGTCTAATCCTTCAGGCCAGCCCTAGGAGAGCTGTTAATCAGCTCAGTGGTCTGGTTAAACTAAGATGTACTTCTTTTTCCTGGCAATAGCCTCCACAGTAACTGAAGGCAGATGAACTTACGGTGAGCAGTGCAGGATCCTACAACACCCCAAAAAGGCATGGTCTCCCCCCAGTATAGTACTGTAATGTCCTGTGATAGGCACACCAGTCTCCAGTTGTACTAGACATGGGCCTCGTTCAACTCCAAAGTACATTTGCCAGATCAGACAACAGACACCAACTGTGCCAGACACTGGTGAGTCTCACTCTGTATTAGCCACACACTGCCACCAAGCTCTGCCAGGCACTGAAAGAGACGCAGCATCTAAGCCACACTTAGATATTACTACATTGTGCATGCTTCCTAACAAACATGAGTCAAATAACAAGAGGGAATTGTCCATATCATGAATTTTAACTGCCAAGGAAGCCCTTCTACTGTCATGAGCTACTGACCAGTAACCTGCTCAGTCCCATATCAGTAGAATCAAGTTACATACCATAAACAATACTAATCCACAACAATAACAACCACACTCAATTTCTGAGCCAAGAAAACAATTTACCCTCAGTTGTGCCCTGCAAGAGCTGCATCAGACATGAGCTTTGTGTGAACACCCCCAAAATAAAGCCAAGTTCATGAAATTCAAGAGTCAACTGTAAATACAAAGTTAATACTGATGGACTCTTCTAAAGTGAATTTGCAGTCAATAGTGAGGTACTTCACTGGAATGTTATGACACCTTGGCTGTTTGTCCTTCCATTGGATTTTACAATAAAAACAGTGACTGGAGACGGAAGAAGTTCAGCATAATGACAGAAATTTGACAGGCTTAGAATACAAAGATGATTTATAAAGCTTGCTAAAAAAAATGCATCATGTACCTCTAATTTAATTTCTCACATTTACCTATTCTTTCTTTACATAAACTAGGCAAACAATTAATATCAAATTCAACCTTTTCCATTCACTTGTATTCACATTCTCTTTTACTCTTTATCAGTGATCTTTTTTATCGAAGCTACTTTACACTGTTTGGGGTATTATTCTCATATTTAGAATAGTGCATCTATTGCCATCTTCTTTGCCAGGAATTACTGATATACCTTTCCCATAGAAAGCAAAAGTATTTGTTCAAAAATAGATGTGCAGGGGCATGAAATACAAATCCTAGAGATCCATAAGACAAGAAGGCAACTAGCAGGATGCTAACAACACCAAAAACCAACTCTTGCCAGTGAAACAGTACTAAACCTTTCCTGAAGAACTACTTTCATGTCCATCTCTCACAGACCATAAAACTTGTCATGGAAGTGGAGGGAATGGGCAATCTCTGGCAATAGCCTCCACAGTAATTGAAGGCAGATGAACTTACGGTGAGCAGTGCAGGATCCTACAACACCCCAAAAAGGCATGGGCTCCCCCCAGTGTAGTACTGTAATGTATGTGCTCATGTAATGTGCGATCTCGCATACCACGCGACCCCCAAATTTTCACACAAAATTGATTTTATCATGTATCTCGAGTATAATATGAGGTCCTTTTTTGAGGGACCATATTACGATAGACTAACCTATTTTCCTCCATCTCTTTATCCCATCTTCTAGTTAAATAAGTTAAAAAAGTAAACGAGAATGATAAAAGTATCGTTAGTAACACCATACTTGTTGTGTAAATACGTACAGCCATAAACAACCAAAAGAGAAACAGCTGTTTTGCTACGAACAACCGAATCGGATAACAACAGCCATTTTTCTAAGAACAACCGAATCGGATAACAGCTGCTTTTCTTGCATTTCAACCATCATGCAAAAGTAAATAATTACCGTATTTGTGTTACAAATGACGTTAAGTAGAATAGGAATCATATATTTTTACATTACAGTACTGTATACCCTTATTTGCTATGGAGAAAAGCTCAGCAAAGAAATATACTGCTAAATTTAAGCTGAAAGTTGTAGCTGAAGCTAAGAAAACAAACAATGTTCAAACTGCTAATGACTATAAATTATCATGCATTGGCAACATGGACGAAACTCCATTAAACTTCGATATGCCATCAAACTCAACCATAAATAAAATTGGAGAAAAAGTATTTAATCAAAACTACTGGGTATGAAAGAACACATTTTACTGTCATTTTAACGTGTATGGCAGATGGGACGAAACTTTTCCCCAAGCTTTTCTTTAAATGGAAACTGATGCTTAAGAAAAAATCCCAAATGGTGTCGCTTCACGAATACCTAAACAATGCAAATGACACATGACTGGATATGTGTGTATTTTACAATACAATAGTAATATGAGAATACTGTACATACAATATCATTGGATACAGTGAAGTAAAGCATAACTTTTTAAAGGATCCATGGAAAAGATGCATACTGTATTCATCATGTTTGTGTTTTATAATGTGAGTATTACAGAGGCTAATTTTATATCTTGTGTACGATGCGGCCCCCTTAAAATTAGCCTCAAAATGAGGTCTTCAAAAGTTGAATGATATGCTAGTATATACAGTAATCTAAAGCAAGGGTATAGCTGATCATCTCTCTCTTTCTCTATCTGCTCTATCACAAAATGACATTTTTGTTATAAAATAAAGTTTTATATATACAGGCAGCCCCTGGATATCGGCAGGGGTTCTGTTCTGACGGTGTGATGATAACTGAAAATCACAGACAACCGAAAACTGGCGATTTTCGGAGCTTTTTCTGTGATTTTCAGGGCTTATCGGCACTGAAAATCACTGATGTTCAGTTATCGGTGCCTCTGTTAGGTATGTATTGGTACCGATACCCAATTATCGGCGCTGATAAGTGGAAATCGGCAATTTTTGGCGGGAAAATTTGCCGATTTTTGTTGCTAGACAAGAGCTGTAAAACCTGATCGCCGATAACCGGAGACTGCCCGTACTTACCAAGTACAGTAAACCCCGCGTATTTGAGGACTCACTATTCGCAGACTTACGTATTCGCGGATTTCTCTATGGAACATATCTACACATTATTCACGGAAAATTTGCCCATTCGCGGTATTTTTCACTGAGAAATATTCACTAATTACTGTATTTTCATACCATTTTCATGACTAACTGCACTTTTTGTGATAAAACTATTAAAATACTCAGGTATAAGCATTTTTAGAGGGTTTTTTGTGTTTAAACTATCAAAATAGGCAGTTCTAAGTGTTTTTAGAGGGGTTTTAATTATTCGTGGATTTTAGCTATTCATGGGGGGTGCAGTACTCATCCCCTGCGAATATGGGGGTTTACTGTAATTACATAGCCTGCGAATACAGGGGTTTACTGTAATTACATAGCTAAGTATTCTACCTCACACGGCAACTTTTTTAATTTCGAGGTAGCGTTTTTTAATTGTTTTTACCTAGGTGACAGCCCTGCCCTCTATGGGGAATGTCGGAACAACATGGCAGCCAGTCAACAATTCATTTATGCCCTCTTGCCCATGGGAGGGGAGGAGGGAGGGCTCTAATACAGTAAAATGTCATTTTATATATGTAACTTACCAAGTAATTACAATAGCTGAATCCCATATTGTAAGGAGGTGGGACACATGGACATAAATCTACTCGAAAACATTAAAGCATGATAATGACTTTGAAATAGAAAAATCTGCTAGTATTGAAGCAATGCTTCTGAAGGTTTAAAAGAAGGCCCAGTTCCTGGGTCAGAAGAATAGTCTTGTGTCTGTCCTCCATGCACTTGCCCTTCAACGAGAATCAAAGTAGCCAGTCGTCTAGGTAGACACTCAAGTTGATCCCTACTAAATGGAGCCACTTCGAAAGAGGAGCTAGAACTCGAGAGAACACCTCAGGGGCCATTGAAAGGCCAAAGCAAAGGGCCCAAAACTGGTATACTTTTCCTTGAGACAAACCTCAGGTATTTTCTGGACACTGGATGAATCGGGATATGAAAATACGCATCCGGCATATCTAGTGTTACCATCCAGTCACCCTGTTGAATGGAAGCAAGGACCGACTGACTTGTCTCCATTTTGAATTTTGTCTTCAAGACAAAATGACTGAGGGTGCTCACACTGAAGAGATGATTATAAAATCCCTCCATGTCAGTGCCTCAAACCTCCTCTATGGCTCGTTTCTGAATGAGGGAGGAGACTTCCTCCAGTAGGGCCGAATGTTTCTCAGAGCCTGCTAAGTAGACTGACAATTCTATGGGAGAGGTGACCAAAGGTGGGTTCTCCAGAAAAGGAATGATGTAGCCTTCCTTCAGAACCTTGACAATCCAATGTTCCGCTCCTCTTATTAGCCACTTTTAAAATCCCAGGGGTCTAGCTCCTACTGGTACATGGAGGACAACTAGTTTACTTCTGGGCTGGTTTGATGGAGGTCTTCCTAGGGTTCCTAGACGCAAAACGGGCCGACGGGTGGGACCTGAAAGACGTTCTGGTCCTTCCTCCACAAAACGGATGTTGCTGGAGGAAAGAAAGGGTTCTTGCTTGAATAGAGGAAGACGATTCCTAGGGGCGTCTAGACGATTGAGTAAGCAAGTCTTGCATCGTCTTTTTCTGAAGATCTGTGGCAATCTCCTTCACCATATCTTGAGGGAAGAGGTGATTTTTGTCCAGCAGAGAACATTAAAGCTGACTTTTGCAAAAGAGTGACTTCCTTGGAAGTGAAGGAGCACTATAGCTCTCGTTTCTTAAGTATCCCGAGGGTAAAGAGGGTGGAAAGTTCACTACAGCCATCTCTTACGGCTTGGTCGCATGACAAAACCCCCAGCCAGTCTGAAGCAGAATCCCTGTCCAGGTCCTGATGATCCTCGATCTTCTTGGCCAATGAGCCCACTAACCAGACAAGGAAGCTGAGGACTTCAAAAACTTTGAAGATGTCCCTGATTAAGTGGTTGAGTTCTGAGAATGACAACATTTCGTCAGGGTCATTATCAACAAAGCCTCCAAAAGAAGGTATAGAAAAGGAGACAAACCTTTCATCATGAACTAAAGGATTCTGAGTCTTCGCAATGAATTAAGGAATAAATTCGAAAGCTAAAGACTTCTAACCCCTGGTGTGTTTGCCGTCATAAGACAGACCATGCAGTTCACCTGCCCTTTTTGACGATGCTAGGGCCCGCAAGAAAACTGCCTTGAGGGTCAAGTTTTTATCTGTAGTCTGTTGCAACGGTTCATAGGGGGCTCCAGTAAGACTAGTCAAAACCGAAGTCAAATCCCAACTAGGAGGTTTGAGTTCTCTAAGGGAACAAGACTGCTCAGAGTTCTTAATCAAAATACATATTTCCCAAAATGTAGATATCTATCTCTTTCATACACAGAACTAGAGCTAGAACAGCCCTATAGCCCTTTACAGCAGAAATAGAAAAGTGTTTTCCTACTCTGAGAAAAACTAAAAAATCAGCTACTTGTTGAACAGAAGCTCTGAGTGGTGAATAACTCCATCTACAACACCAATCACAGTAGACAGACGACTTTCCCTAGTAAATGGACGCTGAAGACTTCCTGATATATCCTGACATCTGAGACGCTGTTCTTCGAGAAAAGCCTTTTCCTTTCAGGAGATACTTGAGAAGCTACTAAAGTCATCTTAGATTCTGGAACCTCATTCTGTTCAAGACCTGACGGATCAGACAAAATGGAGGGGAAGCACATACATTCAAATTGTCCCACGGATGTTGTAGGGCGTCCTCTGCCACTGTGGCCATGTCTGGTACTACTGAGCAATAAACTTCTAGTTTTGTGTTGTACCTTGTCAAGAAGAGATCTATCACTGGTCTCGCTAACAAGAGAAACAGCCTGTCTGCCACCTCCTGATGCAGAGACCACTCTGTTCCCAAAATCTGTTCCTGACGGCTTAACTTGTCTGTTACCACATTCCTTTTTCCTGGAATGTATCTGGCCCTGATCTTCAATGAATTGTCCACAGCCCATTGATGCAGTTGGACCGTCTTAATGTGAAGCTGTAGAAAAACTAGCCCCCCTTGTTTGTTTACATACGCCACTACCGTAGTGTTGTCCAACATCAAAACTACTGAGTGACCCATTACCCTCTCCTGAAACTCCTGCAGAGCTAAGAATGCTGTCTTCAGCTCCAACACATTTCTGTGGAGTTGTTTGTCCTCTTGAATCCATTCTCCCAAAATTAGCAGGTTGGTCCTCCAGATATCCAACCTTCGGCAGATGCATCCGAGAACACTCCTACTGTCAAATTGTTGTCGTCCAACCACCACAGCAGGTCTTTTCTCACCTATGCAGACAGAGGAACTTTCATGTGAGGGTGATGTTGCTGGAGACCAAAACTCCTTCAGTCTCCATTGTAATTACCGCATATGTAGACATCTATGAGGAACTAATTTCTCTTGAGAAGTTAGCAGGCCCAGAACTACTTGCCACTGCTTTGCTGGTTGTGTTTTCCCAGACAGAAAGGACATAACCACACTCTTGAGCTTCTCTATTCTCTGTTCGGAGGAAAAACTCTCGCCTATGATGCATCTATAATCATACGAAGATACAAAATCTTTTGTCTGGGAACTAGATTCGATTTCTCCCAATTTATCACAACGCCTAGGATGTGACAAAAGTGAAGCAGCCATCTCTGTCCTGAAGTAACTTCTCCCAGGATTTTGCCAGGACTAGCCAGTCGTCTAAATATCTTATCAGTCTGATCCCTTAGGCACGAGCCCATGTTGGCGACAGCGTGAACACTCTTGTGAACACTTGAGATGTTGTCAGGCCAAAACACAGTACCTTGAACTGAAACACCTGCTCTGCAAGACTGAACCGAAGAAATTTCCGTGATGAGTGATGGATTGGGATCTGGAAGTACGCATCCTTTAAATCTATGGTCAGCATAAAGTCTCCTTCTCTGACTGCTGCCAAGACTGTCCTTTGAGACTAAATTTTGAATCTCATCTTCCTGACAAAAAGGTTCAGTGTTGACAAGTCTATTACTGTCCTCCAATCGCCACTGTCCTTCGGTGCCAGGAAGATCCGACTGTAGAACCCCAACAAAGGAAGCGTTACTTGCTCTACTGCTCCCTTCTCCATCATTTTCTTCACTTCTCCTTGCAGAATGAGATGTTTCTACAATCCAGGATCGTAAGGAAGGTGAGGTAGAGGGTGATCCGAAAGAGGTGGAATGAATGAAGTCAAATGAAGTAGATAAGCTATCCTGAGGAGATCTACTACCCACGGCTCTGCCCTGAATCTCTGCCACATAGCTCAATGGCTCGCCAGGCATCCCCCCACTGGTGGCACTAAGTGAGGAGAGGCGCCCACTCTACCGTCTCATACCCCTGCCTCTACCCCTATTTCCCCTTCCTCTTGCAGGTCAACTCTGAAAGGGATGCTGTTGAGATGGTTTCTTTAGTGAGGGAGCTGGCTGAGTAGGTTTAGGGGCACGAGTAGATCTTACCAACTTCTTTTGCAGGGGCTGTTGAGTCTGCTTTGCAACCTTAGACCGATTCAGAGACTTACTAACAGCTTCCTGTACCAGCCTGTCATTAGTATCTGTACGACATCTATCATGTAAGCTTCCAACCTATCCTTAGGTAACAACAACTGGGACTCCAAAATATCCCCATTCCATAGTGACAACAAAGAGTTCACATCCACAGAACAACTATCTTGGGTAGAGCTGCATCTCTTCTCATTAAAATAATATTAGCCTATACGTTGGCACTCAGATTAGTCAAAAACGAAATAGCCTTAGAACCAGATTGAAGCAATCTGATAAAGGCTGTCTAATCTACTGAACTCCTTGCTGAGTCAGAAGAGGCAATCTTTGCTACAGCTGTTGACCATGAATCTAACAAAGATGCCGTCTAGAAGATAGAAGAGGCTGTCAACTCCAACAACTGCTTCTTAACACGTAAGGGAAGGAGATTCCATTCTGACTTGATCTAACATCAGACCTGGTCTCAAACGAAAGACGTCTGGGTTGATCTTTCTACCCAAAAGAGGAATGACAGGAGTCGTATAATATCTCCTATGCCAATCTATTTGAACGTAAAGAGTTATCCCGGCCCGAAATCCGTGAGTTCACATGCTGCAGTACTGATTCCGCATGACTAGAGCACGGCAATTCAAAGGACTTCTTAATACAGTAAACCCCCGCCCCCCCGTATTCGTGGTCTCACAATTTGCAGATTTCTCTGTGGAACGTATATACACATTACTTGTGGAAAATTTGCCCATTCGCAGTATTTTTCACTAAGAAATATTCACTAATTATTGTATTCTCGTATCATTTTCATGACTAAATGTACTTTTTGTATTAAAACTATTAAAATACTCAGGTATAAGCATTTTTAGAGATTTTTTGTGCTTGAACTATCAAAATAGGCAGTTTTAAGTATCTTTTGAGGGGTTTTAAGTATTCGCGGATTTCAGCTATTCACGGGGTGTGTGTGTGTGTGTGTGGTACGCATCCCCCGCAAATACGGGGGGGGGGGGTTCTGCATCTTTCTAAGGTCCTAAAAGTGCTTCAATTCCAGTAGGAACAATCACCAAAGGAGTTTCAGTCCTCTTCAAAAGATTATTAAACTGACGAATCAGATCTATAACCTCTGCATAAGAGGAAACAAACTCCTGATTAACTACGTCTTCCACTTCTTTAATTACATTGTCACCAGAAGAGGAAGGCACAGAAATCTCACTAATACTCGCTCTTGAAGCCGAAGCACCTCTATCACATGACGCATATCCATCTTCTCTTGGTCTAGTTGTGTCACATTGATGTCCGAGGGATGACAACTGTCGACTCCTTTCTCTGCTCCTCGGCCGTGAACATGAATGTCTCTGCTCCCTCACATCTGACCAATCTTATGATGAATTACATCCGTACCTATCCACACTTCTACGGCCGACATGTATCGGGGGAGAACTAGGCACTTCCCTGGGTGATCTGGACCTCGAACGCCTGATCAACCGACGAGCAACAACTCCAGTGTCCAGCGGCCTAGTAGACAAATGTCCGTTGACATTTATACACGAATACCCCTCTTTCAATACACTAGATCTCTTGATTGGAGTGTTGTCATCTTCCCTCCTAACTTTGAATGGTCGTACCATAGATACAGGAACTTCAACATGAATACGGGCAGCCCCTGGTTATCGGCGGGGGTTCCGTTCTGATAGTGTGACGACAAGTGAAAATCGCTGATAAACAAAAATTGGTGATTTTCAGTTATCAACGCTGAAAATCGCTGATTTTCAGTTATCAGTGCTTCAAATGTTAGGTATGCATCAGCGCCAATATGCAATTACCGGCGCTGAAAATCTGCGAAAAACCAGATCGCCGATAACCGTGCCCCACTGCCTGTACTATCCGCCCGTTGAGATACCAAGGGCAACCTTCGAACGTTTTTCAAAGACACTCTCACTACGTCTGCACCCACTCCTAAGACAGAAACCAATGGATCTTTCAGTCCTTCATCTGTAGACTTCCTAGGCCAAACGACCGAGGATGAAGGAAGAACCACAACCACCAAACTTCAAGACAGTGCCCACGACAGAATCTTGAACTTCCGTACACACAGGGATGTGGCAGTCCCACCTCGAAGAAGAAGATACTTTCCTCCTTTCCTTGGCACAAGGATCAGCCACAAAGCCCCTGATCCTCCAACGCCCAACTGGAGCTCGCACAGGTACAACAGACAAATTCGATGAAGCCGACGATGAGGCAGAAGAATAAAAAGAAGATGACGATGACTTACGTCTTGTTTCCTTGCATGCTTTATTAAATTTCTCCTCTAACACACTTAATTTTTCCATCATCATTCTTGCTAATGAATCCGTCAATGTAGAATTCAACATCATCCCAGAAGACGTAGTTGTTGACACGGAAAGGGTAGGATTCGACATCACTACAGCAGCCATGTTAGATGGTGACGTCACTGATGAACCTGGCTGTGACATCACAACTTTGTAAGAAACACATGAAGAGTCTGCTGGTACCACTGCAGGCAATACCAAGGGAGCCCCATATGTGTTCCAGAGGATGTTGTCGTGCTCGACCCCATATAGTGGAGGCCCGAGGAAGAAGGAACACCAAGATTACAAAGGACTGGAAGGTAGCGGGAAGCCATGTAGTATGACAACAGACCCTCTAAGGTTGGTATTCCTGATAGGCCTAGAGAGGACCACATGCCCGCCATCCAGAGCTGGAAAATGAGACAAAGAAGGAGATCCCCCCCTCACCCTCAAGGGAAAGTAGAGGCATAATTATGCATAAAATTACCCGAAACCCCTCCAAATGCATCCCCCGACAAATCGATGGACGAACAGGAAGGGACACGGGAAACTTCTATTACAGGAGGTAAAACAACTGGAACAGACCTCTCTAAGGAAGGGACAGCATCACAAGGAGACTGAATAAAGGAAGCTGAAGACGAATCCCCATCAATGGAAGATGGAGTCTTCTCCTTCCTCTTGTACTGACCCTTCCCATAAAACATCTTCCACTGTTCCACTGACCAATCACGACATACAAAACAAGGATCAGTTGCATTACATATGTTCTCTCTGCATCTACTACACATTGGATGAGGATCAGTTTTCACTGATGTTAGGATACGAGAGCAAGGAAAGCCACCAACACCCAGAAATTTCCTTTGCTTCTTATGAGATCCAGGAGATACACCCACAGGAGGGTTAAGAGGATCCATTAATCCAAGTACACGTCAACAAACAGCCGAAATTCACACACTAAAACACAGAAAGTAAATACAGGCAAACCAAACTGGCTTTAAAGAGGAGAGAAAGAACAACATGTCCTCTCTCAAAGGCAGTAAATGAGTAACTGGTGAAGTCACGGAGTACTGCTTGGGATGTGGGTGGTCCCTCTGGACTTGTGACTAAGGACAGATGTCACTAGTCCCTTGCATATAAAATTTTATTGATTTTACCAGATTCCAGCTGGCACAAGATTTACCCTAATGTTAAGACCGAAAGTTTGTTTTGTATATGAAAAAACAGTGTACTTCACCAAAAGTATGAAACAATGACTGCAAATCCAATCAAAGCTGCTGCAAATGGCCGCAATGCTGACACCATGGCGGCAGAAATGAACTGACGACCAGCTGCCGTGTTGTTTCGACGTTCCCTGTAGAGGGAGAGGCTGTCACCTAGGTATAATAATTAAAAAGTGCTACCGTGAAATTCAAAAAGTTGCTGCGCGAGGTAGAATACTTAGCTATGTAATTACCTGGTTAAGTTACTTATATAAAATCTCTTTTCCACAATGTGACTTCTCTCTCTTTTCTGTAAGTACAGTCACTCTTTTGTATGGGTACTCTTTTAGTCAAAGTTCCATTTACTCTTAAAAGAATTCCTCTTCCTCATAGCTAACTTCATTACACCCATTAAGGTATCACTTTCCATATTCAAGAAAACTGGCTGGCCTTAGATGAAAGTGTAAAACCTCCTTTTTCCTTCTACTACATACTTAGGAATTCTCTTCCTCCTTCTAATTTTCCTGACTTGTTTTTTCCTTTACAAAGCAGATCAAACGTTTCCCTTATAATTAAACCTCAACTTTTTTCTTCCTTTTCTCTTTTTACTTTGGACCTCAGCATCAGGATGTCACCTCTTTGGTCTTTGCTCTTTAAAAAGAAAACAAACCCACATTCACTTCTGTAGAGGAGGGTTTTCTCAAGAACCTCACATAAATTATAGTTATGCTTTTATTGACTTTCTTCTTCTCATCCAAAGTCACTATCCTGACAAAAATACTACTGCCTTGCTTGCTTTAACACTGAAGTTTATTCTCTCCAAATTTAAGGAAAAAGTCAACTCCACTTGAGCATTTAAACACGTCAGGCAAGAAAAGTACAAATGATGTAAAAATAAAACTTAGATACTTTTCTACCAAATAAACTGCAAATATAAAGATATGATAACACTGTGCTATTTATAACAGTGACTTGTAATGTACTGCATAGGCAAGCCTACCATCAAAAAATTTCTGAACTAGTACAGTACCATGAAAGTTTTGTACCTTGGCCTACCAGAATATCCAAAATGATATCTGATTGTTGCTACTACTTAAGATAAAATACTAATAAGAGTATCTGAGACATGCTGGGCAGTAGACTTTTCTGAACATGTTCCTCCCTACCATGTACTGTATATGAATCTTCTTCCTTCAGCATATCTGATATGTTGTCACCACATTTCAAACCAAAAAATAAATGTAGGGTAATTACTTGTTTGATAAAAAACACTCATTATTTTGTCTTTTTTACTTAACATTACAAAAAATACAAAATAAATACTCACACTACCAAAGTACTTGTCCAGAAGTTCCACATATCTATGGATAATTTCTAATGTTAAAAGCTCATTGTCCTCCTGTTCAATTGCACAACAAAAATACAGTGATGCATACCTGAAAACAACAAGAACAAAACTACAGACATGTGCATGAAATAATAATATCAAGTAAACCATTAAGTATAATAAGATTTTATGGTAGTTTGTACAGTGGCTTAAGCTATTCTATCTATATCCTATTCAATAATTTCAAGACAACATTCAGTCTTTTAAACTTACTGTATATTTTTCTCCAATAATTCGTTCCATTTAAAAAAAAACAAATGATTCCTAATACTACACACAAATATGCAGTTAGCTGCCACAGTACCTTGTACACGCACTTGTAAATATATGCTAAATTAGTAGTCTTCAAATGTCTTTTATTTGTCAACTGCAGTTTTAAAAACTATCATATGACTGTTTCACTTATTCCAAGTTTTGATAAAGTTAACATCCCTTAATAAAATTTTAACAATATGCATTCTAATCGATAAATATTTACCTAAGGTTTCAACCAATGACATAGTCTAAACTCAATCAGCTTACGGCATATGTTCCAGACAGTAAAAGGATTTTGTAAATTCAGTACTGTCCACCATACCAAATGAACAAGTGTATCTTTAATTAGTACTGTACACACACACACACAGATTTGGATGAAATGTTTACAAAACTTCAATGTGAAGAGACTGAACACGGTATAAAATGGTAGTTACTCTTTTGTTAAATTATTAAACATACTGTATATTTCAGCATAAAAGACGTCCATTAAATGCTAAAATTCACCCCTAAAAATTGGGGGGTCGTCTTATACTACCATTCTAAAAAAGAAAAAATCTTGAATCCTAAATGATGTTTATTGGTAGGCTAGCCTCGGCCTCGGTGCGGTGACCACCGACATACATGAAAAGATTCATGTTATGAAATAAACCGATAACAAAGGTAATAAAACCATTTTTACCTTATACAGTATATTATGGCATATCTTCATAAACAGCCTATTCGAGGAATAATTCCACATCAATGAAATCAACTTTATGCAATGATGTCAGTAAAATGCAATCAGCTGATGACTTTAAGATTTTATGAATGTAAACAGAATCAGAATGTATATGCCACATGGTTACTGTTCATATTTTGCAACATGATAATATGGGAATAATACGTGCAATGTAACTGGATGCAGTAAAACAAGTTTTATCAAAATTATCATTATTATCAATACAACTATAATTTGACTTTTGCATATGGATATCTGTTGGTGTGACAATCTATCCAGGGCTGTAATACTTTATGATGTCATTTACCGTAATATCAAGCATTTATTAAGAGTTGCGTTAAAGTTGTCAAGTTGTTAAAACTTAATTCTCAATGGTGGCTCCCATAAGTAAAAATAAAATATATTTTTAATCTGCCTTCAAACAATGGAGAAGCTCTTCAGAAAAAATACCACAAAATCAAAACCAGGTTATAGCCACAGCTGAATGAAACGAATAAGGGGTAGGCTGCAAAACATTTTGGAATAGGCAAAAGCGATGTTTGGAACAGGCGAAATCACAATTGCTGTTTTTAAAATCAAGTAATCTGCACGTTTTAAACCAAAATTTGTTAATTAACAAGAAACAATATCTCTGAATGATGCTTCTTTCAGCAACTAATAGCAAGGAAGACGCCGGGGCCGAGATTTTGAGACTGTAAACAATATTAAAAGCCAATAGCATACAATTTCATGTTTATACCATATTCTGTAATACAAGAACAATATGATAATATATAATACATGCAATATACTGTAATTGGGTACAGCCAGCAAAACATCTTTTATTGAAATCATTTTTCTAAATATAGTTTTACTGTCTGATTTCTACAGATGATTACTTTTCTCCCAAAAAAAAAAAAAAAAAAAAAAATCATGACAAAACTGTTTCATGTATACTTCCCAAGTAATTACATAGCTACAGTTTCAACTCACGCAGCAGCCTTTATTTAAAAAATCGTGGTAGCACTTTGAAAGTATAGTACAGGTGACAAGCCCCTCCCACTAATGGGGAGGACTGGAAATGACTTAGCAGAAAACCTCATTCTGTTTGTGCCTTATGTCCATGAGAAGGGAGGAGGGCGGGCTCCAATTCTGTAATTACTTGGTAAGTATAAATGAAACTTAATTTTATCATGAAAATAACATTTTAATATAAGTAACTTACCAAGTAATTGCACAGCTGAATCCCACACTGACAGGTGGTGGGATACATGGACATATTCTACTACAAAACATTAAGTAATAGTAATGAATTTGAAATAGAAAAGTTTGCTAGCATTGAAACAATGCTTGTCATTTCCTTACCTGGTAAGAGAGCTACTACAGGCGAAAACTGCCACTGGTTGGTGCTCATCTTAACCTGTAGTGGTGTGGCGGTTGAGCTGTGGGTCGCCTTTACTTAAGTGGGAGCTTCGCAGCAGAGGATAGGCCTGATTGCTGGCAAAGCATACACAAATGCCCTTGCCCTGGGTGCAGTACCAATATAAAAAACAACCAGATAACACTTTCACCTACACTGAAAACACCACAACCCATCCACTGAGACTGGTGGGTAATCCAGGAACATTGTATTCCTTGGCTCCTGAAAATCCAACACCTTACTTCAAGGCAAAGACATACAGGGAGAAAAAGAGATTCCCATGCTTCCTCCCCTAATACCATGCCAGCTACTCAAAATGGCCCCAAGGTACTGCAATTTTCCAACACTGTTCAACTTCTTTCAAATAGTGAGACGCGAAGACTAGTTTGCACTTCCAGTAGGCCGACTGCAGAATGAAAGTGAGGGACATCTGCTCCTGAAAGCTACTAATAAGGTAGAGACTGTCCTGACGTCATGAGCTTTCTCTTTAAAAATAGGCAAAACATCCTCCTGAATCTCAGAGGGAGCTTCAGAAATTAAGTCTTCGACAAAGAAGGACAATGTGTTCTTAGTAAGAGGGCGCGACTTGAAGCCCAAGCAGGACAAAGAACTCTCTTTTCTTCTTCACAGGCAAGGTATCTGTTAAGGACTTAATGGAGAAAGAAAGGGTGGGGCAGGGCTTGGAAGGGTCCTCGTCCTTGGCAAAAATCTAAGGGTAAAGTAGCAAACTGTGTCTCCTTGTGAAAAAACCAACCTTTATCGATGGCTTGGAACTCACTAATATGTTAGCAGCAGCCAAGGTCATGAGGAAGAGAGTCTTTCAAGTAAGGTTTCTCCGAGAAGAGGAACTACGGGTTCAAAAGAGGGACCTGTCAGTCACTTCAACACTACGTCCGTTAAGATCTGGAATCGATGCAAAATTCAGGACCCTGTGTTTAAACACTGAGCTAAACACAACTCGATACCCTTTATGGTGGAGGACGAGAGATTCCTAGATCTCCTCGGGTAAAGAAGAAAATCTGCAATTTGGGTCAAAGGCGTCTCATAAGAAGAAACGTTAAGTCTGAAACACCAGCTTCAGAAAATCACCCCTTAGCCTGGAAGACGTGACTAGGAAATCGACGCCTGCTTTTTGCAATAGCTTTTATGCTCTGACAAGTTTCTGGACAGTCTGAAGCCTGCCAGGGCAAGAGCGGACAACCCTTTGGTATCTCTCAAAGTGAGGTTGTTTGAGTAGACATGGCTTTTGGTGAAGGAGTCTCAGAAAATCCACCCACAACCGTAGCAGGTACTGGAACCATTCTTTCATGGGCCAAAATGGGGCTATGAAAGTCATTGTAACACTGCGATGAGCCCAAGACTTGTTCAGCACTTCTCTGACCATGTTGAAGGGTGGGAAGCCATAGAGGCCCAAGTAGGACCAACCTAGCAGGATGGCGTCTATCGCTCAAGCTAGAGCGTCCGGAAGAGAACAAAAAGGGGGCCAGGAAGGTTCCTTGAGGTGCAAACAGGTCCAATGTCAGCCTGCCCCATAGTTTTGCAGATTCCGATAAACCAGGGGATCCAAGGTCCACTCGGTGGGAAGGACCTGCTTTCAATGGCTCAGTTTGTCTGCCAGAATATGACATTTTTATTCTAAAATAATGTTTAACACATACTTACCTGTTAGTTACATATAGCTTTAGTCTTGACGTCACGGCAAAATTTCAAAAGCATGCGGCAGCGCTCAGTCCGAATATCGGGTGATCGCCCTTACCTGCCCTCTGTCGGGGTACTAGGAACTATTCAACATGCTTCAGAATAATTTGCCTACCTGTCCCCGTGGGGAGGAGGGTGGGCTTTCGTATATGTAACTAACAGGTAAGTATGTGTTAAACATTATTTTAGAATAAAAATGTCATTTTAACACATACAACTTACCTGTTAGTTACATATAGCTGATTGACACCTTTAGGAGGTGGGGCAATGACAGCTAAAAGAGTTGTTGGAAACATTAAGGTTATTAATGTAAAGAAAATTTCTTAGTTCCTCACCTGCTAAGGTAGCTGATTCCACAGTTACTGCCTCAGTAACCTGCTATCCTTAGAGCAACAGCGGGTATAATGACCTGGTCACAGATTGTTTTTAAGCTGGGTATCAGTCACCTAGGACATGGCCGTGACAATACCACAAGTATGCCCCTGCTCAGGCGCAGCACAAACATCATGAATTACAAAAGGGGTCACCCAACACCAAAGAAAAAGCATAACCATAAAAACCAAAACCAACTGTGGGTAAAACTATCCAACACTTACCCTCACAGACAACCGTAAAAACCTTCACACCAAAAAACAAGTAAGTAAAGGTAGGTTAATCCTCCTTTACCCCTTTACCCATTACCGTGCCAGATACAACAAAGGGCCCTAACGTGCTGCACTCATCAAACACTGTCTGCACTTGCGAGAGATAATGCAAAGCAAATACAGACTTACATCTCCAGTAGGTTGCTTGCACAATATCTTGAAGGGAGAGGTTCCTTTATAAGCGAGAGAAGTAGAGATAGCCCTCACTTTTTATTTAATTGAGCCTTCACTTTACACATTTTCAAATCATTCTCTGAAATATTGGAGTGAGCTTCAGAAATCAGATCTCTAATAAAAAGGACATGGCATTCTTGGACATCGGTCTAAGAGGGTTCCTGACCGAACACCATAAGGAATCTGAAGGACCCTAATATCTTTAGTCCTTTTAAATAATATTTCAAGGCTCTGACTGGGCAGAGGAACCTCTCCTGCTCCTTACCTACCAATTCCGACAGACTCGGAATCTCAAAAGAGCGAGGCCACGGGTGCGAAGGGGTCTCGTTCTTGGCCATAAAAAACAGTTTGAAAGAACAAATTGCTTTTGAAGCAGAGAATCCTACTCTCTTATCCAAGGCGTGGATCTCACTGATTCTCTTAGCTGTAGCTAACAAAACTAAAAAGAGGGTTTTCCTCGTAAGATCTCTTAAAGAAGCAGAATCCATAGGTTCAAATTTCTCAGACATAAGCCACTTCAGGACTACATCAAGATTCCACGAAACAACTTTAGCATCTGACCTCTTAGAGAGGTACCGAAGGATTTAATAAGGTCCGTTATATCTTGGTTATTAGAGATATCCAAACCTCTGTGACGAAAAACAGTAGCCAGCATGCTACGATAACCTTTAATTGTGGATACAGAAGGTTCTTATTCCTGAGGAACAAAGAAAATCCGCAATCTGCGTCACCGAGGTTCTGGAAGAGGAAATGTCATGATCTTTGCACCATGAGCGAAACATATTCCACTTGGACTCATAGACCTTGATCGAAGATGGTCTTCTGGCTCTAGCGATGGATTGAGCCGCTTTCTTGAAAATCCTTTGCTTCTGAGTAGGCGTTCGATAGTCTGAATGCAGTTAGCCGCAGACTTGACAGGTTTTCGTGAAATCTCCTGAAGTGGGGCTGTCTGAGTAAATCTACTCTGTTTGGAAGGCTCCTCGGGAAGTCGATCAAGAGATCCATGAGAACTGGGAACCAATCCCTGGAAGGCCAGAAGGGGCTATCAAAGTCATCCTGGTGTTGGAGTGGTGCTGAAATTTCCTCAACACCGCACCTAACATCTTGAGCGGCGGGAAGGCGTAAAGGTCCAGACCCGACCAATTCAGTAGCATTGCGTCCGTCTGGAAGGCTGCTTGGTCGGGACAGGAGAGCAGAAGATTGGGAGCCTGTTCGTTTTGTTCGCGATAACAGGTCTACCAGAGGTTGACCCCAAAGTCTCCACAGCGACTTGCACACTTCTTTCGAATGCAAAATCCACTCTGTGGACAGAACCTGGTGCTTCCTGCTCAAGGAGTCCGCTCTCACGTTGAGGGCTCCTGAATGAATCTTGTTAGGAGCAGAATCTTGTGCTTCTCTGCCCACAAAAGGAGGTCTCTTGCTACCTCGCTGAGGAGTAAGAATGAGTGCCCCCTGTTTTTTTATGTAAGACAACGCTGTGGTGCTGTCTGAATGAACCAGAACTGTTTGTCCCTGTAATCGAATGGTAGGAACCAAAACAAGACTCAGGTGGATTGCTTTCAACTCCTTCTTGTTGATGTGCCATTCTTTTTCTGTCGCATTCCACAAACCTGAAATTTCTTTTACACCCAACGTTGCTCCCCATCCTACTTCTGACGAGTCTGCAAACAGTTCGTGGCTCGGGTTCACGGAAATAGAGAGAGACCTTTCTCTAATTTTCTTGATCTAACCACCACCTTAGATCTTCCTTGATAAGGTCCGAGATTGGAAAGGAGAAGGAGTCTGGAAGCGTTTTCCTGTTCCATTGCTCCCTGAGGTAGAATTGAAGGGCCTCATGTGAAGTCTCCCAGGGAGACAAACTTTTCTATTGATTGAATTAGAGTTCCCAGGAGGCTCATCCAAGCCTTTATTGGAACAGGTATCCATATCCAGAAAGTTCTGGACTTTTGCGAGACAGTCCGAGATTCTTTGATCTGACGGAAAAGCCAGAAAAGGAACTGTTTCCAGTCTCATTCCTAAATAGATCCTGGATTGTGAGGAGATAGGTGAGACTTCTTCCAATTGATTAGAAGTCCTAGCTTCTGGGTCAAGTCAGAGTTACTTGCAAATCCTCCAAGCACTGAGGCTGAGACTGGGAGCAGAAGGAGCCAATCGTCGAGATAGAGAGAGATCTTTATTCCTCTGAGATGAAGAGCTTTGGCAACAGTGGACATAACTCTTGTGAATACTTGAGGGCTGTGGACAGACCGAAGCACAGAGTCCTGAACTGATAAGTCTTCTCCTGGAAAGCAGTTGCGAAGAAACTTCCTGGACGGGATGGATCGGAATGTGAAAGTAAGCGTCCTGCAGATCTATTGAGACCATCCAATCCCCCGGACGAAGAGAGAATTGAGGACGGATTGCGTCGTCTCCATCGAGAAACTGGTTTTCTCCACGAAAAAGGTTGAGAGAACTCACGTCCAGGACTGGTCTCCAGCCGCCTGAGGCCTTTGGAACAAGAAAAAGGCGGTTGTAAAAGCCTGGAGAGTTGACTTCTTCCACGATCTCTATCGCTCCTTTTAAAAGCATGGAGTATACTTGCACTCAGAACCAGCATTTTTCTAAGTTGCTGGAATATGCTGTCAAAGCTAAAGGTTCTGTTGCAAGAGGGGGCCTCTTGAGGAGGGGATAGAATATCCTTCCTTTAGCACGGACGTGGTCCACTGGTCCGCTCGATCTCCTCCCAAATTTGCCAGAACTGCTGAAGTCTGGCTCCGACTAGTGCATGGAGGACATGCAGATCACTTTTTACTTGAGGTTTGATAGTCTTGGAGACAAATCTTGCTTTGCCCGGAGCTTGAGATACTGAAAGCGGGTGAGGGCCTGCCACGAAAGGGCCTATCTTGATTAACTAGAGGGCGAGATTGCGCTGGCAGAGAAGGTTGAGGAGCTTTTGGTTTCCAGTGGATTGGCCAAAAGGTCCTGTGTGGACTTCTGAGTGTTGGGATTTTTTACTTATTATTACAAGTTCTTGAGGGAAAAGGTACTTCTTATCCAGAGGTGCGAAAAGAAGAGCCGATCTTTGAGTCCTAGAAACTCCACGAGCGACAAAAGAGCACCAAAGTTGAAACTTCTTTAAGAACTCCTAACGTGAAGATGGAGGCTAACTCAGGCGCACCGTCCACGAATCCCTTTATCTAAGCAGGACATAACAGAAGAGAAATCATCGAAATGCGCCGGAAAGACCAAAAGACTTTACCTTCCTACCCAAAGCGCCAATAGTCCAGTCCATAAAACTGATGACCCAAAACTCTGAAAACGTTCTTCAAAAAAGGTGGTCCAACTCTGAAGGAGAGAAGAAAATCCGAGCGAGTTGGAATAGTTCTTCGAGTAGAGTCAACCGAGACTGGAGAAGTCTCCCTGAGAGGAGGCAGAAGCTCCCAGAGAGAAAACTTCCCCAGTGTCATAGCACATGCCTGTCTTAGTAGAAAGCTTGGAAGGAGGGAAGCAGAAAGTGGTTTTCCCTTTTTTTTGTCCCAACCAGGAGTTCATTTTCTTTAATGCCTTTTTGGCTGAAAAAGAAAACACTAACTTCATAAAGGAAGAATCAGGAGGCTTCGAAGTCTCTTGCGTACTGAGAGACAAAATCAGTGATCCATGAGGTGTAAAATCCTCAGGAAAATTATCAATAAAGAAGCGAAGAAGCTTCTTATAATCCAGCGAGAGGAGTCTGGTTCAGTCTACAGGAAACTCTTCCACAACTTCTTCCTCAGTACCGAAATAGAGAAAAAAGCCCGCTTGCACATACACATCTTGTGAAGGAAAAGTAGGAGCCTGAATAAGAGCTTGAGGAGGAGCCTGAGCCTAAGTTGAAATTACAGAGGAGCCTGAACTGGCGCCACAAGAGGAGCCTGAACTGGCGCCACAAAGAGGAGCCTGAACTGGCGCCACAAGAGGAGCCTGAACTGGCGCCACAAAAGGAGCCTGGGATGGCGCCTCACCTGGCGCTACCTTATTGGCGTGACTTTGAGCCTGAGAGGCGCTAAATCTTGATGGCACAGCGCCTGAGCCTGACTAGGCAGAGCCTGATCCTGAACCAAAGGAGGATCAAGAGACACAGATCGAGGAGGACTTTCGTACTGGGCGCTCCGAGAGCTTCAGACGAAGATGAGGAGGCATCAAATACACTTCAGAAGGTTTAGCTGGGAAGAACCAGGCCAAACAGGAGCCCGCCAAGAATGCTTCCAATTTTCTTGTGCATCGCTCAAGAAAGTCATGAGTGAACGAGGATCCAACTGGGGAGCGATGATCTATTCAGGACAGAGCCAGGATCGTGATGAGGAAGAGGCTCAGAAGCCACAGGGCTGAACGTGAAACCAAAGGAGAAACACCGGGTTTACGCTGGGCAACACCGAATGGGAAGTCTTATACCTCTTGCCACATGAGCCTTGCGCCTGGGAGAAGACTCTTCTGACGACGAAAATCTCTCCGGACTCTCCCAAAAACTACAGGAAGGCTGTGATAAGCGAAATGGCTTCTTCTTCTGACCGCTGAAGGCGAAAGATTCCTGGACCTCTTCAATGGTCTAGACTGAGTCAGTGAAATCTCCAGCCTCTGAAATGAATCACTGGAGCTTGAAGAAAGTTTCCTTGAGTCGCCTTTCCAACGCGCTCTGAAACAGCCTGGGAAACAACAGGACACAAAAAGGGGCGGCTGCTGGTGAGCAGACCCCACTCGCCTCCCTTGGACTTTCAGCATGTCTTCTCCCAGGAGCAGGGGAGCTTGACAGAGGCTTAGGTCTAGGAGAACAGTAAAGAGCAACCACCTCCTCCACCACACTAACACTTTGCACTGCACTTAAATTATTCACAATATTTTGGAAAGAATCCATACGCTCATGAAGGGATTTCAGGGGTGCAACGTAATATCCTCCATGTTGCGCCCACAATAAGAGTTAAATCTGGCGTCCATCTGGACTTGATACTCAGACACGTCACGGGTTCAGGGATATCAGAGTCAGGAATAGGAATATTAGTGAGTACACGGGGATATTAATAGAAGTTTCCTGCATAGCTAAGGGAGATTCGGTTTCTGAGAGAGAAGAAGAACTTCTAGCTAAAGCTTTCCTGGCTCTATCTTTCTCAAGCTTCTTTACATATTTTAGATAGAGCCTTCCAATCTTTTCAGTCATACTGACACATTCATCACACTTCCTCTCATATGAACATTCCTGACCTCTACAAGCCACACAAATTGAATGAGGATCAAGACTATTAGCCTTGACCAACCTATTCTTACAGCCTTTGCTGCAAACCCTAAGGTATAAGACCCAGAATCTGACATAATTATCAGAAAACCTGACTAAATAGGTGACAAAATAACTGGCAAAACCATGCAAACCAACAAAGAGTACTTCACCAAGTGAAAACATTTCGATGTAGGCAGATACAATGAAATTTTTTTCAAACTTAACGACAACAATGTTCTAACAGTAGGGCGTGAAACTTAGGCAAAATTATTCTGAAGCATGTTGGAATAGTTCCTAGTACCCGACAGAGGGCAGGTAAGGCGATCACCCGATATTCGGACTGGCGCTACATGCGTTTTGAAATTTTGCCGTGGACGTCAAGACTAAAGCTATATGTAACTAACAGGTAAGTTGTATGTGTTAAAATTTAGTTTGCCCTAAATAAATTGAGTGACTAGACTCACTCGATTTTGATCTTTCCATAGCAGAAGGTCTCTAGCTGTCTGGTAGAGAGAGAAAATAAGTGAGTGCTGCCTCGCTTTTGTATGTATGTTATGGCTCTGGTACTGTCTGAATGGATACCACAGTCTTGTTGTGAACTAAGGTTGAGAAACAGTGAAGCCCTAAGTGAATTGCTTTCAGCTCTCTGACGATGTGAAGGTTCTGTTCTTCTGGCAACCACATCCTGGAAACTTTCTGGTTCCCCAAGAAGACTTCCCAACCTAGAATCGAGGAGTTTGAATAGAAGTCTAGGTCTGGTCTCAGAGGATCAAGGACTTTCCTTCTGAAAGACTACATTCGGACCACAACCACTGCCGACCTAACTTGACCTCCGGGTTTATGGGAAACACATGTAGGTGTCTAGCTGTGTTTCTGTCCCAGTTGGCCTTGAGGTAGAATTGCAAAACTCTCATATGACGTTTGCCTAACTTGACGAACATCTTGATGTACGACAGAGTCCCCAGTAGGCTCATCCACTGATGGGCTGAGCAAGACGAAAGGGCTAGAAACTTGCGGACTATCTGAAGGCAACTGGAGATTCTCTTGGCAGATGGAAAAGCCCGAAAAGTCAGAGTTGAGACTCATCCCCACTAGAGGAACTTTTGCGACAGGGCCAACTGGGACTTCTGAAGGTAGATGATAATACCCAATCCTGAGAGAGATGTTCAAGTCCTTCGTGCACTTATGACATTTATGCCTATAAAAAGAAGTCATTTGTTAGAGGAGCGAGGACTCGAGTGGACACTTGAGGTACTGTAAAGAGGCTGAAGCAAAGAGCCCGAAACTGGAAGATTTAGCTGACACCAGCCAGGCACTCGGGCAACGCTGGTTGCTTCATGAGGAGATGTGTTTAGAAGCTGATGTGGGGCGCCTGAGAGAGTGTCCTGGAGGATGAACCTTAGATATGTCCCGGAGTCCCGATGGATGGGGCAGTGGAAGTATACATCCTACATATCCAAGGTTGTCATCCAATCACCCTGGTGAATGGATGAAAGGATTGACTGGTTCATCTTCTGAGTTGGTGTCCTCGACTTCTTCTATGGCTCTCTTTCGAAGGAGAGAGGAGACCTCCTCAAGGGCTGAATGTTTTTCCAGGCTTCTTGAGAAGGCCATCAAAAAGATGGGAGAAGGGACTAAAGGGGGCTCTTCAAGAATGGCATGTAGTAATCATCCCTCAGAACTTTGACAATCCACTGTTCTGTCCCTCTGACACACCACCTCACCCAAAACTCGAGAAGACTGGTTTCTACTTGTGCATGGAGGACTTCTTCCTCATTTCTGGGCAAGGACTTGAGCTCCTCTTGATAGAACTGGCTGAGAAGCAGACATTGGACGGGTCCTTGACTGGACTTGGGTTTATTCCCATGAAAGGGATGTAGCAAGAGAGGAGAGACCGTCTTAAGAACAATAGCGGACGAATCCTTGGGGCGTTTGGAAGAATGCACCAGAAGGCAACTTCTATTGGAGACTTGACTTCTGGGCCTGAAAGAGAAAACAGCCATGCCTGATGGTCTTGTCCGCACAAGAAAAGACTCCCAGCCAGTCTGAGGCGAAGTCTCCAACTAAATCACTGTCATCTTTAATCTTCTTGGCTAGCAATCTCGCCTTCCAGTCCAAGAAACTTAAAACTTCAAGAACTCCAAGAGGCCAAATTCTGCCGACGAACAAAATTTTCACATACGAAAACGCCTAGCATCACTTCCCCGGTGGCTTAGGAAAGAAAATCCTACGGATTAAGTGCAAGGGAGGAAAGACAATGGAAGCCTTACCTTGCTCCCTCTTAGCAGACAACCTAACTTCAATCTCTCCTTGAGTGCCTTCCGAAAGCACTATTGTGGGGAGCCTTGGTCTTTCATCTGGGTGGCTCTTCATCAGGAACGTGAGACCAGGGCTAGCTAGAGCCAAAAAAAAGAAAGAATAGGAGAGCTCACCTACAAATACTGAAGGAGAGCTGCATCGCTAGGATACCCATGGTCGAAAACGGGTGCTTGGCACTCCGAGCAGGAGATTGATCCTGAAGAGTTGGCACCGGGCACTTGGGAGCTAGCACCTGGAGCTTGGGAGCTGGCGCCGGGTGCTCGGAAGTGGGCACCGAGCACTTAGTAACTGACGCTGGGCGCTTGGCAACTGGCGCTCGGAAACTGACAGTGGACAATCAGGAGCTGGTGGCTGGCGCTCGTGAGGAGATGGGCGCTTGAACAACGACAACGGGCACCTGAGATGGATCGTTGGACACTTGGGAGCCAAATACTTGCACCCAACAGAAGTACGCTCAGGAGAAAAATACAGGCAGCCCCGGTTTCCGAGCGGGAGCCTGCGTTCGAGGTTCGCGCTTTTCAAATATATTCATCAGAAATTATTTCCCAGTTTACGACGCATGTTCCAGGGTTACGACATGTTGTACTCTGATCCGATGGAAGAAATATGGCTCCAAAACGGCAGAATAAATAAAAATTTGGAGGTTTTTTGAGAAACTCAATAAAAATGCATTTACATCATTTTCAATACACCCAAAGCATTAAAAGTAAGGTTTTCTTAGGATTTTTGACGATTTTTCGGTTTACGACCATTTTCGGTTTACAAAGCGGCGCAAAAATGGAACCCCCTTCGTAAACCGGGCACTGCCTGTACTCTGGCTGTCCCATGCACTGCAGGAAGGTTGAGGACTGCACCCAGCTCCTTAAACTGCTAATTGGGCAGCGGAAAAGAGCTGTCAGCATCGCCTGCATGCCTCTTCAATGGACGAGATGAATCTAGAAGGCGCTTGTGGTGCTTCCACGTCTGGGCTGGAGCCTACAGAGTCAGATGACAACTGGTGCACATCCCAGACGCCTTTCCAGCAGCTGTCTGTCGAAAACTGGGATATATGTGCATCAGGTTTGACTGAGGGGGCAGCAACCCGTGGGCATACCCCACTGGCCTCCCTTGGACTTCTGGCATGTCTTCTCCAGGTTCAGGGGAACATGACAGAGACCTTCGTCTAGGAGAACTTGCAGGACGAGAAGCCACCTCCTCCGCTTGCATAACGCTGTCTCCTGTCAAGATGCCTTTCCAGTGGCTGTCTGCCAACACCTAGGAACACGCAACAGGTTCAACTGAGGGGGCAGCTACCCATGGGCCAACCCCAGAGGCCTCCATTGGACTTTCAGCGTGTCTTCTCCCAGGTTTAGGGGAATATGACAGTGACCTTGGACTGGGAGAACTGAAGGGATGAGTAGCCACCTCCTCCACTTCACTGTATTCATTATTAGGTTAAAATCTTGTTAAACCTAGACTCAAGACTGCCAATGGCAAGGGTCAGAAGCAAGGGAGTCAGGCACGGGAGTAGGTAGATTAAAAGTAGGAGGGCTAGTAGCAAGAGAAAAAGCAGGAAGGGAGGAGGAAGGAATAGCAGGGTTATCTCCTAACCTAGGCTTATCTAAGAGAAGCACGTTTCTTGGTGCTAGATACAACATTCTTCTCCAGTACTAACTTCTGTAGGTGAGATTTAAGTACCTTCCACTTAAGGTCACTTGGCGCTAGGTGCTTGAGAGTGGGTGGCAGGTGCTCGGGCAATCATTACATTCAGCACCAGTTCCTCCTTACTATATTATTGCATCCTACACTTGCTGCAAAAAATGTCTCCTTACTACAAGGGTCACGAAGATTGATCAACCTGGTATATTTAACTTTGATCAACCTGTTTTGCAACCTTCGCAACAGTGGCAAAAACTAGATGAACTTGAATCAGACAGAATAACACCAAAAACTGGAAAACTGATCCTAAAAGCTAACAAAGCTTGAAGGCCACTCAAAATAAGTGATAATACCTCACCGAAATCAAGCCATACAAATGAAAATCATTAAACAAAAGCTGCAGCAAACCTCCGATGTCACTCAAGGGCCAGCAGAAACAGAATGAGGTTTCCTGCCAGGCCGTTTCCAGTACAGTACTCCTGTTAGTGGGTGGGACTTGTCACCTACACTAAACTATCGTGCTACCATGATTTTTTAAAATAAAGGCTGCTGTGCAAGTTGAAACTATAGCTATGTAATTACTTGGTAAGTTACTCATATGAAATTTCAGTTTTTAGAGCTTTTTGGTTTTTAGAATTATGGATAAGAGATCGTAAACCTGCACATCTAAAACCCATCAAATGCCTCATAGTCATCACTATTTGTTTAAAAAAGTTTCTCATACATATCACAAGATTCATCACATATGCCATCATTGTAGGGCCAGTCTGGTTCTGGTGAATCGCCTTATGCTTCCTTGTCCTTATCGTGCAGATCATCATCTTCGGTACCATCTATGGCATTAGAGATGCTGCATTTCTAAAATAATTTTAAGACGGTCATAGTCATCACTATTTGTTTAAAAAAGTTTCTCATACATATCACAAGATTCATCACATGTGCCATCATTGTAGGGCCAGTCTGGTTCTGGTGAATCGCCTTATGCTTCCTTGTCCTTATCGTGCAGATCATCATCTTCGGTACCATCTGTGGCATTAGAGATGCTGCATTTCTAAAATAATTTTAAGACAGTTTCTACTTTTACTTTCTATAGGTTGTCTTATACATGGAAACATACGGTAAGAGTATTGTTGCCATAATTACTGTACTTAACAGTTTTCAAGACCCTCCTCTAAACTTACATGGAAATAACAATGAATAAGAAAAAGACAAAAGATTGAAACAGCATTTCATACAACTGCTACAATAGCTCTGGGTTTATACTGCCAGGTTATTGTTACTAAACAGATTTTGTTACTTACAGGAGAGCCAGACCCCAAGTATCAATTAAATTGAAGTGCTACTGCTTATATTGACATTTTTTGCCTTTATCCACACTCATGAAAGGAGATGAATTTGAAATAGAAAGGTAGCTAGCATTGGTGCAATGCTTGTTATAACCTTACCTGGTGAGACAACTGCAGCAGGAGGATACCGCCTCTGGTTGGCAATAATCTCAACCTGTAGTGACACAGCAGTAAGGCCGAGAGTCGTCTCTACTTCAGCGGGAGAACCTTGCAGTCAAGGAGTACTCCAAAGACTGACAAGGTCTTACAAAATAAATCCCCTTGCCTTGGGTGCAGTACAATGAATACCACCAGAGATTCATTACCACACAATATTAAAACCATCACCCAACAATTAATAAACAACGACTGGTGGGTACTCCAGGTACATGGCACCACCAGGCATCCCAAAACGCAGCATTCTTTAACAAGGCGAGAAGATAGAGGACTGGAGGGTATATCCCCTATCCTTCTTCCCCCAATACCATGCCAGCCACGGCCAATGGGCCAAATTGCTGCAATTATTATAGACTGTCTCCACATCGTGCAAATAATGGGAGGTGATCACTGATTTTTGACTTCCAGTAAGTTGATTGGAGAATCATGGAGAGTGACAGTTCTTCTTAAAAGCCAACGAAGTGGCAACTGCTCTACTCTCATGAGCTTTTACTTTAAAAACAGAGAGATCATCATCTTGAATCTTTGAGTGTGACTTGGAAATAACACTCTTTAAAAAGAAGGTCAAGGCATTCTTAGATAACGGTTGTGAGTGGTTTTTTACCGAACACCACAGATTCTGAGAGGGACTAATCCCCTTGGTCCTATCCAAGTAGTACTTAAGAACTATAACTGGGCAAAGAGTTCTCTCCTGGTCTGCTGGCCCAAGCATATCTAACAAACTCTTGATCATAAACGAATGAGACCATGGGTTGGACAGGGTTTCATTCTTTGCCAGGAATCCAAGTGTGAATGAGCAGACCACATCTCCTTGCGAAAAACCCACTCGCTTACTGAATGCATGAAATTCGCTGATCCTCTTTGTCTGTAGCTAAAGCAACTAAAAAAGTGTCTTTCTGGTCCAATTTCCCAGTGATAAAGCATGAAGGGGCTCAAATGTGGGGCCAGAGAGCCATTTGAGGGAGACATCTAGATTCCAGGCGACTGAAATAGACTTCTCTTGTTTGGAAGTGTCTGAGGACTTAATTAGATCCCTTAAGTCTTGATTAGCAGACAAATTGAGACCTCTATGTCTAAACACAGAGTTTAGTATAGATCTATAACCTCTGATTGTAGAGGTGGCCAAGCCTCGAGAGGACCTCAGAAATATTAAAAAGTCAGCGATCTGTGCCACAGAGGTTTTAGAGACGATACAGTGTCTTTGGCACCAGTCACAAAAGATTGTCCACTTCGCCTGGTAGACATTAGCGGAAGGCTGACATCTGCATTCGGCGACTGCTTCTGCAGCTTTTCTTGAAAAGCCCTTTGCTCTGACAAGCTCCCTGGCAGTCTGTAGCCTGTCGCAGCGAGAGCGGATAAGCCTAGGTGGAAGCAATGGAAGTGAGGCTGCTTTAGAAGGCTTCTCTTCAGAGGTAGAAGTCTGGGGAAGCCTTTTAAAAGGCTGAAAGGTCTGGGAACCACTCCTTCCGCGGCCAAAACGGAGCTACAAGTGTCATGGACACGTTGGTGTGGGTCATGAACTCGTCTAGTACTTCCCTCACAATGCTGAATGGTGGGAAGGGGTAGACACCTAAGTCCGACCAGTCCTGGAGCATGGCATCCGTTGCCCATGCCAGAGGGTCTGGGGCTGGAGAACAGCAGACGGGGAGGCAATGGTTCATCAACATTACAAAAAGGTCTACCGACAGTTTTCCCCACCGTTTCCACAAGTCGGTGCACACCTGTGGATTCAGTGTCCATTCCATCGGAAGGACCTGTTTCCAGCAACTTAACTTGTCCGCCAGAACATTTAACTTTCCCTGGACAAAGCGAGTTATTATCCTGGTAAGGCTGATCTCTGCCCAGAGGAGATCCTTGGCTGCTTCGTAAAGGGAGAAAGGATGAGTCCCTCCCTGATTTTTGATGTAAGCCAATGCGGTTGGGTTGTTTGAGTGGACTCAGATTGTCTTGCCACAAATCTCTGTCGCAAAATGCTGAAGAGCCAAGTGAATCGCATTCAGTTCCCTTACATTTATATGTAATTTCTTTTCTTCTGACGACCACTTCCCGGATATTTCCATGTCGTCCAAAAGCACCACCCAACCCAGATCTGACGCATCTGAGTACAATGTTAGGTTGGGGTTCAGCGGGCACAATGACTTTCCTACTAGGAACCTCTCCTCTGCAAGCCACTCCCGAAGATGATCCTTGATCTTGGGAGTGATGTGGAAAATGAAGGAATCTTGGAGAGTTTTCCTCTGCCAACTGGCCTCCAGGAAGAATTGCAGGACTCTTGTGTGTAACCTTCCAAAAGGCACGAACTTCTTGATGGACGAGAGAGTGCCTAGCAGCTTCATCTACTCATTGGCTGTACACGATGGGCGAAATATGAAGTTTCTTACTTTCTTCAGGCAGTCTTGAATCCTTTTGTGGGATGGAAAAGCCTGAAAAGTCAGAGCATTGATCCTCATCCCCAAATAGAGAATTGACTGTGTTGGAGTAAATTGGGATTTCTGAACATTGATTATAAGATCCAACTCTTGGGCCAGTAGTAGAGTCTTTTGAAGGTCCTCTGTGCATCTTATCTTCAATGGGGAGCGTAGTAGCCAGTTATCCAGATATAAACACCCGTTGATCCCCATGAGATGGAGCCATCTTGTTACAGGGGTGAGAACATGGGTGAATACTTGCAGAGTTGTAGGGAGGCCAAAACAGAGAGCCCTGAACTGAAGGACCCCTGCCATGGAATATAAACCACAGATACTTTCTGAGTCCGGATGTACTGGGACATGGAAAAACGCATCCTTCATGTCGATTGTTACCATCTAGTCTCCCTGACAAATGGCTGAAAGGACTGAACGGTTTGTTTCCATTTTGCACTTGGTGGTCTGCACAAAAAAGTTCAATGCACTGACGTCTAGGGCTGCTCTCCAACCTCCTGATGCCTTGGGGACAATGAACAGGCAGTTGTAAAACCCCTGTGCTTACGTCTTCGACCAACTCCACAGCTATTTTCCTGAGTAGCGACGATACTTCTTCCTTCAGGGCCAAAAGCCTCTCCAAGCCTTCCGAGTAGGCTGTTAAGTTGATGGGCGAAGATGTCAAAGGTTTTTCCCTGAATGGGATGGCATAGCCCTCTTGTAGGACTTTTACTACCCAGGGTTCTACGTTCCTAGCTTCCCATTTGTCCCAAAACTGGAGACGCCTGCTCCTACGAGGACACGGAGGGCCAGAAACTCACTTGTCAGAGGCCAGTTTGGAGGACGACTTCTTGGCCTGGTGTCAGGCTGCAGCTGGCACCAGAAGCGCTGAGTGCCAGTTGAGCTAAGAGCTGGGGACTGGCAGGCACTCATGGGAGCTGACAGGCGCCCGTGGTAGCTAGCGGGCACCCATGGGAGCTAGCGGGCGCCTGTGGGAGCTGGCAGGTGCTCGTGGGAGCTGGTGGGTGCTCGTGGGAGCTGGCAGGCACTTGGGGCAAGAGCTGGCACCAGGCGAGCTGAGAGCCAAACGAGCCAAAAGCTTATGGCTCTGGAAGCTCCACAGCTGGCGCCAGACAGCAGTTGACGCAAGACTGTAGCTGTCACCCAGGGAACTAGGCGACAGGCAACCTAGATGATCGGGGATCACTTGAAAAGAAGCGAGACATGGAGGACAACTATACTTCCAGCAGGGCTATGTGGAATGGAAGTAGAGACACACAGGATGAATATAATTCCAGTAAGACTAAGTAGAATAGAAGTAGAGGACAAATGAGCCTGAAAGCTATGGAGGAAGAGGCTGCTCTGATGTCCTTGAATTGCACTTAAAAGGCAAAATTTTTCCTTAAGCATTCAAAAATAAGCCCTTTCAAGATGTGATCTTAGTCCGATTCTGCTCATGTAAAAACCCGAAAGCTGTAGCTGGACAGAAGGATCTCTCTTCTTCAGTCAATGATGTCCATTAACTTCCTAAAGGAGAAGGGACGGATCCAGAGCTTGAATAGATCCTCGTTATGGCTAAAAATCCCAGGGTAAATGAGGAAAAAAAGCATCTCCCAGTGAAAATACCTTCTCTAAATGATGACTTGGATCTCACTAGTGGGTCCTAGTTGAAGCCAGAGGTCACTCGGAAGGGTGTCTTCCATGTAAAGTTGCCGAGAAGAGGAACACAGGAGATCAACCAAGAGACTTGTCAGTCATTGAGAATACATCCAGGATCCAGAAGACCGGATTCCTTCCTCGCTGGGACGCATCAAAGACCAGATAAGGTCATTAAAACTAGGCCCGTGTTTAAGCACATAGTTAAGCATAGATCAATACCCTTTACTGATGGAGTACGAAAGATGTAGATCTCCTCAGGTACAGAAAGGGTATCTGAAAATGGACCACAGATGTCTCGAAGAAGAGGGGTAAAGCCTGCCCACTTAGACTGGCAGACGGGGCTAGGAGAATGACCTCTGCAACCACACTACAGTACTTTAAGCAATAAGACTAGCAGAAAAATCTTGTACTGGTGATTTCTGAAGCTTCGAAGGTTCCTTCAGGTGGCAAATAGGAACATAGATGGTCTGCCTCATGGACTCCAGAGTTCCCGCCAGACCAGGGGACGTACGGAAGTACCTGCTATCAGTTCATCTACAAGAACTTTAGACGACTTGAATGAAATGAATCCAATCTGTTAACAGTAGAGGTTCTCTTGCTTGGAGAGAAAATGTAAGAGAAAACGAGCCTTTCTCCTCTACGTATATGCTAGGAATGAAATCTCGTTTAGAGAGAACTTCTGCAGTCCAGGTGTAAACTAAAGTCAAGAAGCACTGAAGTTCCCAAGAGAAATGCTCACAGCTCTCTAACATATCTGAGAAGGATCCATCATCCAGGGAGCACAAACCAGAAAGTTTCCAGTTAACCCGTGGGTTCCTCGAAAAAGATCCGAGGTGTAGAGCAGAAGACTAAGTCCAGGCTTGGAGGAAGAAGGGAGTTCCCAAACTTCATCTATGTATGTACATCCACCATTGCAGGTCTGACTCATATGAAGTTTGTCTAACTTGACTAACGTCTCAGTGGACAACAGAGTTCCCAGAACAGTAGAATCATCCACTAGTGTTCCAAGAAAGAAGAAAAAAGGGGCAATATTTGCAGACCGTCTGAAACAAGCAGAGATTCTCTAGGCAGACAGAAAGCCTGAAAATTCTGAGAGTTAAGACTGACATCCAAGAAGGTGACTCTTGCAATGTAGACTGTGTTCTGAGGAAGAGGTGATGTAGGTCTGTAGGCAAAAATAACAGGGCTGTTCACGACTGTGTCACTCTCACAGTAGAAAAGGAGCACCAGAGCTCTCTTTTCTTGAAATTCCAGAGAAAAGAGTGGAAAGACCTAAAACCCATCTCAACTGTCCTTGTCTGTACACAACAGGACTAAGAGACAATCCAAGGCGATGTCTCTCGGTAAACACTTGGGAGTCCTTATCTTCTTAGCCCGTGCTCCTGCTGCCAGTTCGTGCTCCTGCTGCTAGTCAAGAAAAAACTTTTTACTTCAAAATCTTGACTAGATCTCCAACAAGGAGGTCTTATTCTGTCGAAGCAAGAGGACAGGACTCCGAAACACTAATTGTCACTAAAAAGGGAGCAACGTCGGCTCATCTTGAACCCTAGGTAAAGGTGGGACAGACTGAAGAGAGCCAAAATGCTATTGCGCAGTGTATGGTGCTCAGAGGTCGCTCAGAAGAAGGAGTCTGATACTGAAGAGTTGGCGCCTGGTGATCAGAGACTGGCACCGGCCACTTGAAAAGCTGGAGCCAGGCATTCACTTGGAGACTGGCGCTCAAGAAAGAACAACAGTGTTCTTAGCAAAGAAAGGCGCCAAGTACTAAAGAGGAATTGACACCAGACACAAGAAGGCTGGCGCATGAGAGCAGACAATGGGAGCTCTGAAGGTTGGCGCCGGTACTAAAGAGAGCGCTGAGCGCCCGGGAACTGGTGTTGGGGGTCCAGGAATAGGCATGAAGAGAACAGGAACTGGTGCCAGACACTAGTAGGCTGGAGCTAGGTGCTCAGGAAGACATCAATTCGATGAGAGATAGCTGGGAATGTACTACAGGCTCGACTGAGGGGCCAACTACCCATGGGCAAACCCCACCGACCTCCCTTAAATTTCCAATATGCCTCCTCCCAGGTTTAGGGGAGTCTGACAGGGACCTTCATCTACTACACTTCCACTAAGATGCCTTAATAGTGGCTGTCTGTCAATACCTGGGACTATGCAACAGGTTCAACAGAGGGAGCAACTACCCGGGGGACTTCCCACCAGACTCCACTGGACTTTCAGTATAACTCCTCCCAGGTCTAGGGGAGTATGACAGTGACTTAGGTCTAGGAGAACCGGAGGGCCAGATAATCACCTTCTCCACTGCACAACACTCACTTGCAAGGTTATTTTTCTGTTAACCCAGACACAGGACTGGCAATAGTATGGGAGGGAAGCTAGGGAGACAGGCGTCGAAGCAAGTGGATAACCGTATAGGGCTAGTAGAAGGAGAGAAAAAGGGTATGTCAGCTTTGTACATGCCTGGCTGATGGCTACAGTTCCCGCCTGTGGGTGCACTAGGGCACTCAGGCGCTTGTGGGAGCCTTGGCTACACAAAGCAGGAGTTGGCGCCAGATGGTAGGAGTCGCCCGTGGACGCTCAGGCGCTTTTGGGAGCCTTTGGCTGCTCAGAGCATGAGTTGGCGCCAGACAGTAGATGGGGCTAGTGGGTGTCACCTAGCAGTCGTATCATGACCTGGCATCAGGCTGAAATGGGCGCCAGTGGTTGCTTCTGGTTACTGGAAGTGTGGAACATTCACAATCTGCGCATCAACCTAGATGCATGTATCCTTGCACAGGAGAATTGTGAAACTTCTCAGAAAAAAGGTAAAATTTCATAAATGTACTGACAAAGCGAGTACTCTACACAATATACTGACAAGGCAAATACTGGGACCGATTCTCAGCCAATGAAAAGTGCTGTTATAACTTGTTACTTGTTGACACTTATCTAGGTCTCGCAAAACTTCCAAAGTGCTTGCAGGGCCTCCATTACCAAATCAAAAGTTAATTCATCAGATGTATTCCCCTGGGCATGCATCATCACAATGCATGTTCCAGGGCAATAATAAACAAAAAAGTTTAAAGTTTGTTTGAAAGACTTCAAATCCTCAAAATGCCTCGGCTCAAGAGGAAGCTTGCTATAAAATCTAGGAGCTGTGTAATAAGCCCCCTCCTCTCCTTACTATTTTCTGCCCTTACACTTTCAATTCTCTGCAAGGGAAGATGTAAGGGTTAAAGTAATATTATTTACTGATGGCTAGCAAGTATACTAGGTTCGGTAAACAAACATAAAATGCAAATCTTTGGCCTAAATGAATGATGAAACATCCAAGAATTACTTTTAAGGCAATTATATAACAACAGCTTGCGAACACTCTATGCCCTGTAAACCCCATTGATGTAAAAATTTGGACTAAAGGAATAGTGTATGATGCAAGAATTACTTTTAGGGCAAAACCACATTGGCTGCTTGCAAGTAGCCTAGGCAAAAGAAAGAAAGAAAGAATGGAAAACACCATCTGAAAATTAATATTAAGGCAAAATTATACTGAAGGCTTGCAAGTAATCTGTGTAAGATGCAAGAATTACATTTGGGGGCAAAACTACATCGGCGGCACGCAAGTAGCCATGGCAAAGAAAGTTTTGCCTGGATTATCCTAAAAGAACAACGAAACATTGAAGAATTACTTTTAAAGCAATTATATTGGCAGCTTGCGAGTGTCTACGCAAGGAAAACACCATTCGAAAATTAAATTAAGGCAAAATTATACCGAAGGCTTGCAAGTAATCTAGACCCGGTAAACAAAACATAATGCAAAAGATTCGGCCTAACGGAATGGCGTAACACATACGAGAACTACTTAAGGGCAGAGTTATTATTGCTGGCTCACAAGCCTAGATGTAAACAAAAGACTTTTAGACAAAAATTCTGATAACGAATCAACTTATAATAACAAAAACAAGGAAAAAACTCATCCTGAGATTTCATGAAGGTTACTAAATACGCGTTCCAGTGGATGTGTACACCACCGAAATCCACACATTATATCCGGAAAATAATGAATACAGCTGCTTCCATACTTGGTGTTTTCCTGAGCATAGCAGGAGCAGATTGAGGTTATCTGCTAAAGTCGTTCCTAATATTCCCGCTAGTGGGCGGAACTGGTCACCTACACAGACATTCGAAGTGTTACCCGCGAAATTTTGAATTCAACTAATAACTATGTAATTACTTGGTAAGTTACTTATATAAAAATACCATTCAAGGCACTACAGTACTGAAAGCTAGTTGATCCTTGGCATTTCATCCCCTTTTCCTTTACTACGTACAAATATAACATACATGTACTATGCAAGCACATATCAAACACACACATGTGCATTAATTTTTTTTATGCCTGTATGCCAGCAGATACTAACTTATTTCAAACGTCATTCTATTTAAGGAAAAGCAACTGGAAGAAGCATTATATTGGCTCAAACATTTGTAGTACTATTGGTTCTCTTTATACTGACCCTTTAATTGTTATAACCAAAATCATAAGCAACTTGCAATTTAGTACTTTACTAGACTGAAGGGTACTAGACAGGTAGTGTTCGAGTTACAATAATTCATTTAATGATAAATCGCTTTTACAATGGAGTTGGCAATTAATATTGATACAACAATATTTTGAAATTATGTATTTTTAAATTTCACGCGAGACTGGCGCATACAATCAGGCAGCGTACAGTGTACGATATGTTGGCCCGAGAGGCTGGAATAGGTACATTAATTCAATGAGCCAACCTCACTTGCTCTTGCTGTGTAGAAGTTAAAATAGGTCAGTGTTCGTTTGCAATTTTCGTGCGTTTGTAAGTAAACTCTAAAACTCAAATTTGTATCTTTACGGGTAGTGCTCGAGTTATGATAATTCGATTTTGCGATGGGGTTAGCAATTAACACCAATACAACAATATTTATACAATATTTTAAAATTTCATGCAGGAGCAGGCAGCGAGAGACCAAATTACAATAAACCAACTTCTTTTCCTCCACCTCTTTATTCCATCTTTTAGTTAAAAAAGTAAGAGAGAATGATAAAAGTATTGTTAGTAACATTATACTCATGTAGATGCATGCATCCATAAACAACCGAACGAGAAACTGTTGTTTTGCTAATAACCGAATCGGATAACAACTGTTTTGCTTGTATTTCAACCATTGTATGGTTAAACAATTACCGTAGTTATGTTACAATGACGTAAGTACAATAGGACTGATATATTTATACATTATATCCTTATTCGGTATGGATAAAAGATCGGCAGGGAAACACTGTATACTGCTAAATTTACAGTGCAAGTTGTAGCTGAAGCTGAGAAAACAATGTTCAAGCTGATAATGACTATAAATTATCGCGCATCGGCAACATGGATGAAACTCGACCGCAGATAAAATTGGAAAGAAAGTATTTTAATCAAGACTATTGAGCATGAAAGAACACATATTACTACTGTTTTCATGCTGATAAAAGATAAGCACGTAAAGCTCGTATTATGATGAAATCAAGAGAAAATAGCAAACACATATACGGTAGCCTAGCCTACATTATACAGTACTTCTATATTCACATATTGACATCGTATTATACAAAAATCAACATAATGAATGTGCATCTTTTCCGTGGATCTTTTAAAAAGTTATGCTTTACTACACTGTGTCCAATATTTTATATATTCTCATACTGCTTTTGTATTATAAATTGCAATCATACCAATCAATGTTTTGGTTTATTTCGCCACATTTAACTCAGTTCAGAGCACTTTTCTTATTTCTAGTTAGCATAAATGTCATCTATTAATGAAAAATTACCTAAATTAAAATTTCACAATATGTATTTAAGTTATATTTCGACTTAAAAACACTGTGTATAATGAAAAATATCCTTGTCCCATATAAATAAAGTATCTAGAGGCTTCATTTATGCTAACTAGAAATAAGAGAAGCGCTCTGAACTGAGTTAAATGTGGTGAAATAAACCAAAACACTGATCGGTATGATCGCAATTTATAATACAAAAGCAGTATGAGAATATATAAAATATTATTGGATACAGTGTAGTTAAGCATTATCTTTTAAAAGATCCACAGAAAAGATGCAAATTCGTTATGTTGATTTTTGTATAATCTGATGTAAATATGTGAATATAGAAGTACAGTATAATGTAGGCTAGGCTACCGTATTCAGTATGTATACAATATACCATAGTGTAGGCTAAGCCTTGTTTATTATTTAATTTATACTGAATTATCATAAGTCAATCTGCACTGAACCTGCAGAATTAGCTGACACTAATAATTACTACACCGTACTGTATATGTATAGAGTATACTGTGTAGTGTAGGCTAGGCTACCATATATGTATAGATGGTAATGATTACCCTAGTGTAGGTTAGGTGATATTCGAGATACGATTTTTTCAACAAACGATGGGTTTTTTGGAACCTGACCCAATCATTAGTTGGTCAATACCTGTATTGGGAAATTTTTGTGTGTGTAGCCTTAAGTCTACTTAAAAGATACAGAGAAATCAGTTTAAATACTGAGATCAAATCCTTACCTTTTATAAACAATTTTAAGATCTTTCCATTCTAAAAATGAGGACATTTTTGGCTTTCGTGCCAAGATGGTTGATATCAACTCCCTTGTAATTTTTTTCTTAACTTTATCTGGATGGGCTTCATACCACTTCTGAAGTCGCAGTTTGCCTTGACGGCTAAATAACAACATAAACTGCATCTGTAAACAAAACATCAGTTACAGCAACAAGTAAAATATGCAACAGCTAAACAATAATGACAACATGCACAGAATCAGAACATGACATTAATACAGTAATGTCAACCACCAAGAAATACCATTCATATGTACAGTACTGTATTGTGCAATGTGACATGGGTGGTTTTCTCAGATGATGATTAACTAGGAAAATGAGGGAAAGAACTTCAGTAGGATCTTACAGTAGAGTACTTAAATTTTGCTTAACATTAGTCAATGTCTGCTAATACACAATGGGTTAAGGGGAGTGCCGACGCCATAAGGCCCCATTACAAAGTAAATGACTGTTTCTACTATGATTGAAGGGATTTGCTTCAAATTTTTACCACTTATTCTATAACTAATAATGACAATTCTATCATGGGGAAATTTAGAAATTTGACCTCTAAGTTCATTTGTTTTGCAGTTGAAAAAATCACAATGTCACTTTTCAATTATAATATGCAAAAATAAAAGTTGCACAGAAAAGTGATTTTTCCATCTTTTAGCTTTGAAAAAGAAAGTTTTGAGAACACAGCAAAACAAAAAAATATTTGGACTTTCAAGAATCATGAGAGAATCAGGACATCTTGAGCAAGTTATCTCTATGACGCTACTGCTAGAGAGAATGGGATATTTTAGTGGGTGACAATTATGTTTGTATAAATTTTTTTGACACTCTTTTTACAGGATTTTTACAATTTGTCGTTTACAGTGCCATACAAGCGATGAACAAAATTGTCCATGAACCAATCTAAACATTTTTTTTTTTGTAATAACGTTTCAAGAAACGTTTATTTACACATACAGTACTGTATACTAGTGCAAAGCAGTGTACAGGCAGTCCCAGGTTATCAGCAGCGTTTCCGTTCAGACGGCGCGACAATAACCGAAAACCGCCGATAACCGGATTTCCAGCACTTATTGATGCCAAAAATAGCCGATTTTTGGTTATCAGTGCATCTCTTAGGTATGTATTGGTGCCAATATCCAATTATCAGCGCCGATAAGCAGAAATCGGCAATTTTCGGCGCCAAAAATTGCTAATTTTCATCGCTAGACAAGCACCATACAACTGGATTGCCGATAACCAGGGACTGCCTGTATAACTTACTTGATCCCATCCAGATTTATTCATAGATGTTTTTTACAAGTTTTTTTTACAATTTATGGTTCACAGTGCCTTACAAGCGATGGACGAAATTGTCAATAAACCAATCTAAAATTTTTTTTAGCATTATCGCTTCATGATATATTTATTTAGACATAAAACAGTTGAAAAGTCTTAATAACTAAAATTTTATAATTCCTTGAAATTCAGCAGTCAGCGCACCCCTTAATATAGTTAAGTTCTTTAATTTACCATAAATGAGACTGAAGAGAGAGTGTGCTTTTTAGGAGTTCATAAATGAAGTAAGCTAGGCATGAATATTAAAGTGATTTGATCAGGTATCTCCTCAGTACTGTGATTGCTTTTTATGAGCTTTCACTGAGATTCTACTATGACAATTACAGTAACTGTGTTGCCTTTAAGCACCTGTAAAGCACAGTACTTCATCTTTTGCACCCTTGCTGACTACTCTATATACAGAATGCTGTGCACACTGAACTGGCACCACTAGCTACAATAGTTCTAAAGACCCTGTGAAAATCTTTTAGACAAGCTTAAAACAAATGTTACCTGGCATCCCTCTAAGTCAGTGAATTTCTCTCTGACCTACTATTGGTGCTCCGGATAACTTCTAGACCACTGAACTTAATTCTATGTATTTTGGACTTATCATGAGAAGTAGTACTGTATGTCACAAAATCAAAGCAAATGTAGTCCTAGAACAAAAAATGACATTTTTATAAAATAACGTTTTACATTTACTTACCAAGTAATTACGTAGCTATGATTTCCACTCACATGGCAGCCTAAATTCAAAATTCATGTGCAGCGCTTCGACTGCTTAGTGTAGGTGACTAGTACCGCCCACTAACAGGAACATCAAGAATGATTTAGCAGACAAAGTCACTCTGTTTGTGCCTTATGTCCATCAAAGGGGAGGAAGGTGGGCTTGATTATGTAATTACTTGGAAAGTATATAAGTATATATAAAACTTTATCATGAAAATGTCGTTATTATATAAATAACTTACATAGCTGAATCCACATGGAAAGGTGAGACATGTGGACATATTCTACTCCAAAACAGTCAAGACATGTAATGAATTGAAATACAAAAGTTGCTAGCATTGAAAACAATGCTTGTTGTTCCTTATAGGTTAAGAGAGCTACTGCAGGTAGATACCGGCTCTGGTTGGTGCTCAACCTGTAGTGGCGTGGTGGTATAGCCATAGGTCACTCTACTTAAGTGGGAGCTTTGCTGCGAAGGATATGACCGATGGCTAGCAAAGAATAACACGTGCCGTTGCCCTGGGCGCAGTACCAAAAATAAAAAACAACTTGATAACATTGTCACCTACACTGAAAAAGGCCACCCCATCCACTGAGAGTGATGGGTGCTCCAAGTAAAATTGTACCCCGCCCGGCTCCACAAAAACTCGACACCTTACTACAAGGTGAAAAGACAGGGGAAAATCCTATGCTTCCTCCCATGATACCATGCCAGTTAATCATAATGATTGCAGGGTACTATGAAATTCTTAACAATGTTTTAACTTCCCTTAAAAGCAGTGAGAAGCGAAGATCGATTACACTTTCAGTAGGTCGAATGCAGAATGAAAAGGGGCATCTTGTGCCTGAAAGCTAATGAGGTAGAAGCTGCTCTGACGTCCTTAACTTTCACTTAAAAGTAGGAAAAATGCTCTCCTGAATCTGAAAGTGGTCTTAGAAACGAAAGTCCATTAGTATGAAGGACAATGCGTTCTTAGACAGAGGGCAAAAAGGGTCCTTGCCTGAACACTTTAGATTATGAAAGACCCTCTGCTCTTCTGATCTAGCTCAGGTAAACATGAAAGCTCCAACTGGATACAGAGCTCTCTATTCTTTCCCAGATCCAAGGGTGAGAGGAGAGTTGGCACCAGACGAGCGGGAGCTGGCGCCAGGTTGTAGTTGGTGCCAGGACAGCCAGGTGAGCTGGGTGCCCAGGAGAGCCAGTAGCTCAGGAGCTGGTGGGTGCTCCTAGGCTCCCTGGGTGCTCAGGGCACTGATCTCGGCTGTCAAGAAAGTCTTCTCTTCCATAAAGTTTTTAAGGAAGAAAGAATGGATCTGTCTTGGAAGGGTCTTCATTCTTGGCTAAAGATAATCCTTAAAGAAGAAAAATAAGAGATTCTAGAGCTGCTCAGAGAAGGAGGCAATCTGCAATTGGGTCACTGATGTTTCAGAGGAAGTGCCGAGGAGTCTGAGATGTCCGCTACGGAAATTTGATCACTTAGTCTGGTAAATGAGCTAGAAGAATGACTTTTGCTTTAGCAATAGCTTCTGTAGTACGTCTTAAAATTCCTTTGTTCTGACAAGCTTCTAGGGCAGTGAGAAGTCTGCCCTGGTAAAAGAGGGCCACCCTTGGTGGTATCTTTTAAGTGTGGTTGACTGAGTAGACATGGATTGGGGAAGGAGTCTTGCAGAGTCCACCAACAACTGTGGTAGGCTCGGAAATCCACAAATAATGGGTCAAAACAGGGCTATGAGGGTCATCATAATGTTGCAAAGAGCCTGAGAATGTTCAGCACTTCCTTAACCATGTAGAAGGGCAGAAAGATGTAGTGGTCCAAGCAGGAGGGTCTGGGACTGGAGAACGCAAGAGCGGAAGACAAAGGTTCCTTCATGTGGCAAACGGGCCCAAGGTCGGCCTGTCCCATAGATACCACAGATCCCGACATACCAGGGGATTCAAGGTCCACTTAGAAGAAAGAATGAGTTCCTGGCGGCTTGGTTTGTACAAGAACTTTAGATTGCCTGAAAAAATCGAGTGACTAGAAAACTTGATTTGATTGACTAGAGAATAAGTTCTCTAACTGTTTGAAGGAGATAAAAGAGCAAGTATGTCTCCTCGCTAACATAATAAACATAAGGACTGTGGTCTGGTCTAAATGGAAATCACAGTAGAGGAGAGAACTAGTGACGAGAAGTACTGAAGCCCTAAGTGGATCACTTTCAGCTCTCTGGCATAGATGTGAAGGCTCCATCTTCTGGGGACACGTCCTGGAAACTTCCCAGTTCCCCAAGAAAGCTCCCTGACGTGGATCAAGAAATTGCAAAAAGGAGAACGCTCCCCGACGCGGATTAAGAAATTGCAAAAACGACAAGTCTAGTCTCAGTGGAAGAGGGAACTTCTCTTCTGCAAATCTAAGCTCGGGCAGGCACCACTGCAGGTCCAACCTAAATCCAGGGATTTGGTAAAAAGCGACAGAGTCTGGTTGTTTTCCGTGTCCCCATAGGTTCAGCGTTCACAACCTTCAAGCAAATTCATTTCGAAGGGAATCGAAGAAGTCAGGTGTCCAGGAAAAACTGAAGTTCATGGTTAGAAAATGAAGATAAAACAAGAGGAGAGAGGACTCGAGATGAGGCTTGTGCCGTAGAGGCCGGAGCCTAGATCCCCAAACTGGAGGATCCTATCTCGAAACCACGAACTGCAAATACAAAGTCTCCATCCAATTGCCCTGGAGAATGGACAATAGGACTCGAAGAGAACGAAGCAAGCTGTGGGCCATACAGACTCGCTAGCAACTCTGTGGACTCGCAAAGCAACTGAGCGAACTTGCAGAACATTATGCAAACTCGCAGACAACTGGGCAGACTAGTTGTCGACCCCGCTGCTTCTGACAGTGGTGCACGAGGACATCTGTGTGGGATCGACTTCTTATTGGACTTGATTACTCCTTGAGTGAGCTCGATAACCCCTCATACAGACCGAAAACATATGTGGAACTTTACTTGGCCGAAACAAAAATCTGGCATGCTAATACGAAACTAGAAAAGTCCCTAGGAGACACAAAAGCCTGGGCACGGATAAAACAGTAGTCTTGTCCAAAAACAGATGTGATGAATTCTACTGCAGTCAGACACCAATGTCTAAACAGAGAAAATAGTCTGTGATCAGGAGCTAAACTTTCAGCGGCGTGAGACTATTACTGGTTAGAGAGCGCCGAGTTCTCTGGAACAGGCATTGGGCGTATGGGAATCAACTCCAGGTGCCATAAAGTTGGCGCCAGGAACTCGGAAATGATCCAACAGGGTTCATGGTGTTTCTCACTTGCTTGGAGCCCATCTTTCCACAAAATAACGCTCCGCAGAGATGTCGCCATTCCAAAGGGAGTTAGGCTGGGGAAGAAGCAGAAGGAATCACAGTGAAACTGCAGGAGGGCTGTGAGATGAAGCCAGTCTCCTTACTCTTGGAAGTAAGGGGAGAACGGCAACCGTCATCTGTGAGAACTTCAGTGGCTGAGAAGAACCGAAAAATGTTACGGTGCTTACTGTCTGCGCCGGAAACCTTGGAACTGTATGCAACAGAGGAAGAATGCAAAACTCTCCTAGGAAGTCTGTCTGACTACATCTCCATGGATAACAGAGTCCCCAGGAGACTAATCCACCAATGTTCCGAGAAAATGAAAAAACTAGCAGACCATCTGAAAAAGCTGTAATTCTCCTAGCAGACCGCAGAGACTGTGTACTAAGGAAGAACTCTGTAAATTTCTAAAAAGAAAATCAACTGTCCTTGTCCTTCACTGCACAAAATTCTTCAACAAGGAGGCCTAATTCGTGGAAACATCAAAGGGAGGAAAGACAGAAAAGAATTGTCTTGCTCCCTTCCCAACAATAAGTCAACGCCCAACTCCTAGAGAGACTTCTGGAGGACAAAGAAAAAAGAAAATACCAGAGGAAGGAGCTTTCTTCAGCAAGCTCCTAAACTCGGAATACAGTACTGATGTCCTTGTCTACTAACCCCTCACACAGGACGGGACTTCCGAGACACTAATTGTATCTTAAGAGGGAGCAACGTAGGCTCGTCTTGGCTACTTGGAAGCTGCTCTCCGACTCTCTACCAAGGAAGGAACATAAGGAAAATGCTCCAGACTGCCCCAATGACTGCAAGACAGGAGAGGACTGCAAACAGGTTCCTTGAATTTCTTACACGGTACTGGAGGAGAATGAGACCATCACCCGCACACCTTTACAAAGGGCGAGATTCATCCACAAAACACCATTGGCATCTGGGAGAAGAATCATCTGAGCTAGATGAAAGACGATGCACGTCCAGGGATACACCTTTCCAGCAGTGCTTGGCTGCAACCTGGGATTCAACAACAGGTTCAACTGAGGGGGCAACTTCCAGTGGGCAGACCCCACCGACCTCCCTTAGGCTACCAGTTTGACTCCTCCCAGGTTTAGGGGGGTATGACACTGACCTTTGCCTAGGAGAATAGGCGGGACTGGCAGCCACCTCCTCCACCAACACATCACTAACACTAGGTGCAATCGGGCGCTCCACCGACACTGCACTGGCACTAGAAGCAACAGAGCCCCTCTGAATCACTCTTATTGTCCATGAGGACCTTAACCGAAGAGGCTGATTGCACAATAGATTCAATAATCAATTCAAACCTTTTAGCAATTTTACAATCAAGGCTGGAAATGATGTTGGGTTCGGAAGCAAGAGAGCCCGGTAAAGGAGTGGGTTGCATAGCAGGAAAACTGGGTCCAGAAACAACAGGAACATCAATCTCGACGTTAGCACTGTCAATATCATGATCAACAGGAGATCCCTGACTAGCTAAAGACTTACTAATCTGTCTGGCTGTTGCTTTTCTCTTTTTATCTCTAGCAAGTTTATTTAAGTGAGATCTTAAAAGTTTTCTACTTCTTACTGTCCCAGTCTACACATTCATTACATCGCAAGTCTTCTGAACAAATTTGTCCCCTACAATCCGTGCAGGTAGAATGTGAATCGTAAAATCCCTCAGTCAAACGTGTATTGCAGCCTTTGCTGCAATACCTTAAGCTAGTCGAACTTGAGTCTGACATTTGGAAAAGAAGCCAACTAAAGTCACAATCAGTAAACAAGGAAAGTCCTTATAATCAGAATCACAATTAAGGTAAAAAAACAGTCTAACTCTATCTAATAATGCCGAAAGGCTATCAAATCAAGAATACTTCACCAAATACGATTGAGAGATCAATAGGAAAGACAAATTCCAAAATCTGGGCTGCTGCTAAAAGCTGGTGTACAGCCATTAGCCAGCAGAAACAAACTGAATACTTTTGCTAGTTGTTCCTCTTATCCTGAAAGTGGGCAGGGTTAGTCACCTAGCCAAACAAAATAGCGCAACCCGCGAATTTCAAAATTTTTAGCATCCAGTTAATAGAAACTATAGCAATATAATTACTGTAATAATTACTGTACTTTATAAGTTACTTATATAAAAATGACAGTTGTATCGGGACCTTTTTGATCATAAACTTAAAGAAACTGACGTGGGGATGTGTATAATGTGTTCCATGTACAGGCTGTGATAAAATGTACCTGGGACAGACTGGAAAATCCTGTTGCACAGGGATTTTCCGGCATCGTTATAATGTATGAACTGGTAATAAATCTAGTGGAATTTTAATTAATGTGGGAGACAAAGGCCATGTAATACACTGGAAAGATACAACCTTGTATAAATCTAGCAATATTTTTGACAGATTAATAATAGAATCATGTTTCATGAAAGAAATTAATATGAACCTCAATCCTGGATTTTATAAAGTTAATAATGTAATAAAAAATTATACATTTAAAGCCCCAAAGGTTAAAAGAGCCTTTACCCTCGTAAGACAACACAGTTATTACTCTTCATAACAGTGGGCTGTTTGCTGTAATACCTACTTTTGTAAATACTGTGCTAGCAACTGGATAGTTGATCTTTACTCTGGTTATGTATTTTTTTTATTAGACGAGTGTAATGTAACAGTATTGTACCTTTTCTCCTATCTGTTACTGTGACCAGGTTTTGAAATATACAGGCAATCCCCGGTTATTGGCGGGGGGTTTCGTTCCAAAGGCATGACGATAAGTGAAAATCACCAATACTGTAATTGAAAATTGGCACCTCTGTTAGGTATGTAATGGCACCAATCGTGATTATCGGCGCTGATAACAGCAGAAATTGGCACATACTGGTGCCAAAATCACCAACTTTTGTTGCTAGACAAGCCCCGAAAAACCGGACCACTGATAACCGAGCCTGCCGATAACTGGGGACTACCTGTGCTAGATGAAAGCTCAGTGTCTACAATCTTTCCTTCCACCTTTCCTGCGAGCGCTTCTCATGTTTATATGCCATGGGACCATTGTGGTATGGCATGAATGTGAAGTCTTGAGCTAACATTAAAAATTTTGGCAAGCTTTTTTTATTTTTCCTTTTAAGAGTGCTTACGACAAACCTATGATGCTAAGTTTAGTCATTCATAGCTTTGAGTATACAAGAGGAGAGATGCATAAATCCTATGTATATTTTATGAATATGGATTCCTACCTGTCTTACTCTATTCATTAAATTGATGTTTTGTTTCAAAAGGTTTCCAAAATTTTTTTTGGCAGTTATTCTCCTACAATCTTCAAGTTAACATTTTTAAGTTATATGGTTGTACTGTGTTATTCCAAATAGAAAATTTACTTCCCTGTATGTTGAAGAACAACTTCCTCATTGATAAATAAAATTTTCTATAGAGCATCTTCAAAATATTTTTTGGCCAATGAAGCAGTAGTATCCCACTGGTTGTGAATGACCAAAAGAAAAATAGGGAGTTTCTTATAGGAAAAGATATCTAAAACTCAAAAAATGTATGAATCATAATTACCATTATGAAAGAAGAGGCAGCCTAAGCTCTGGGCAACCTGCAATGAAAGGAAATATCCACATTAATTATGTATTTACTCTAGACAATTTCATAAGTCTAAGTATACTGTAAAACTAAATCTAATTATATCAATGAAATTTAAATTGCAATATACAGTCGTACAATACTACCATTCACATTATTACCAAAATAATGCAATACTGTATATACTGTACATAAAGAACAGTTACAGATCCACTTGGTAACATACTGTTAGCTATGATGGCAAAGTTTTTAATCTCAAATACTTTCAAGCAAGGGAAACATAAAATAAACTAAGAAAAGTAGAGAAGGGGTAGCATTGTACTGTACTGTCAAGAGGACTACAAGGGCAAGTAATAAACTATAAGTGTTAGTCTGGGGATTACATAAACGGATAAGATTAAGCAAGGCAAAAGAAAAAGTTGTAATATTTGAGAGTGCACATGACCCAAGACTGGAAAGGAATGAGAGTGAAAGTATGTTTTTGGGAGTCTCAATGTACAGTTGTGCTATGTGATTTAAATGCAAAGGTAGGGGGACAGGGAACAAAATGGTACAGTTGTTTTTTATGAACTTCCACGAGTGAATACACATGTGCAGAGTGCAGTGGCTGAAGGTGTACAGCTTTATATCTGGTAGATCTGAAAGTTAATTTAGATAGTTTCAGTTGCAGAGGAAAAGTAATTATAACAAGTAAATCAAAAGAGTGGCTGAGGTTAACCTCTCCAGGCTGGGCTAAATATACATTACCACCACCCTAAGACTGGAAAGAGGATATGCAAATGTGCATGGTATAAGAAATATTCAAAAAAAATTTCTGTACCTTCCAGTGGAAGTTGAAAGTGAATATTTCCAACCCTGTGCAGGGCCTCTTTTGCTAGATACTCATTAAAACATGTTAATTTTTGAGAGTTATACCTGTTTGTTTTATTATTTTGTTCATACTTTTTTTTGCAAAATTACAATTACAGTTCACATAATATCAAAAAAGATAAGAACTAAAATTAGCAACAATCGCTGAGTATACATGTAGTGCTGTACATACTTTATATGAACAAATACATACAAGATGTACTGGAATGGTGAAATGTTGTATCTTTTTCTGAGCTATACAAGTTCTTTCTTTCTAATATTTTTTTGTAATTTGTTTTGAAAAATGACACCTACAGCTCACATCATATCATAAAAAACAGGAACTAAAACCAATTGCAATCCCTAAGCATATTTACAAACAAATCTATACAAGAAGTACTAGGATGGAGAGATATAGTACATTCCCCCAAGAAATCTCAAGGGAGACTATTCTCCCTGTCCTGAGCTAAGGCGTGTGTTGCATGATAGTCATTTATGGCCCATTTAAGTGTTCTGAACATTTTCCCGCAATATCTGTTCAAATACCATGGTGCAAAATTATTATCATATGATAAGGCCTACCACTCCTCTTATGCCATGTTAAGGACAATTGAATGGAATTGTATTAAAGGAACGAAAAACAAAAGGATGGATTAAAGAAAGCACTTACACAGGTACACAAGGGGGGAATTTAAATAATGATAAATAAAAAAATAAAATGACAAAAGAGGACAGTTAGTCATGGGAAGAAAAATCACAATTTTTTTCAGTAAAATGTATTTTTCCTAGCTATACAAACCTGTGGTCCTTTACATTAGGAATTACTTACAGCACAGCTAGAAAGGACTGTTGAACTTTCAAACACGGTGGTTAGGCAGTTAACTACCATCCGGTAGGCAGGAGTCCCGCCTGCACGGACGTAAACATTCCAATTTGCCTTTCAGCCCAGGTGTCAGATTGAGGGGTGGCATGAGGAAGGCATAAAAATGTAGTGTAAAGGACCTCAGGTTTGTATAGTTAGGAAAAATGCAATTTACTTTAATAAGTTGTGATTTGTTCCCATACGATATACAAACCATCAGTCCTTTACATTAGGAAGGCTCATTGGTTGGAAGGAGGAATCTGAGTGAGTCTCTTGAACTGACTGGAGTTCGCCAACCCTGGGATTCTCTTCCTGGTTGATAGAGCAAGGAGGAGAAACCTGCCTCTGACAAACTGGTTGGGGTGTAGTAACGCAGGATCAATTGTCAGACTTCTGGGCCTTTTTCGCATGCGGGAGGAAAACGTAACCTCCCATGAAAATAGGCTAGGATGAACCTTAAGAGTCGGAGACAGTCAGGCAAATACAAGTATAAGGTTTGTCTTATTGTCAGGATCGCCTCCCTCCCCTTCCTAGAGGAAGGAGCAGGCTTGCTTCTATAATCCTGGAAGGAAAAATAGAACGGGAGCTCGATGTACAGACTGAGATGCATCGACTGCCAGTTCCACTATGTAACGGCTCGAGTCTACTCTCTGCCCGAAGGAAGAGGAAGGATGAGAAGGATGGAGAAGAAGGAGAGATCAGTCACTCCCGCAGTCATTTTCACATCCACATCCGAACATCTTCAGCAAGATGCAACCCTGCCCTGTTAGAGGAGCTGGGTAAGCTACACAACTTGTTGAGCAGCCACCAAAGGTCTCAAGGAAAAAATATCCAAGGACTTGTGGGCACCGTCCCAAAGGTAGAAAGAGGTGAAAGTGGTCTGTTGAGCCCACATCCCCACTTTCAGCACCTGAGGAACTGACAGGCTCTTCCGGAATGCGAGGGCTGGACCAATGCCCTTGACTTCGTGACCTCTCGGGCGGAAGGTACCACTGTCATCTTCATCAGCAGCAGAGTATGCTCTCCTGATTATCTTACAAAGCCACAAAGAAATCATGTTCTTGGACACATCTTTCTTGGACGAGCCAGTGCTAACGAAGAGTCGTCGACACTCAGCCCCAGAGATGACGAGTCCTATTCAGATAGCACCACAGCACTCTAACAGGACAAAGTAGCATCTTGTCTGGGTCATTATCTACAAAGTCCTCTAGGGAGGGGATCATGAAGGACTCGAACCTAGCGTCAGGGACCGATGGGCCCTGAGTCTTTGCTACGAAATAATGGACAAAATCAAGTGTAACCCATCCCCATCCCCTTGAGCGTTTAACATCAAAGGAAAGTCCATGCAGTTCTACTACTCTCTTCGCCGATGCCAGGGCAAGCAGGAAGACAGTCTTGAGGGTCAGATCTCTGTCTGTCGACTCTCATAAAGGCTTGTTCGGTGCAAGAGTCAGGCTCCTCAAAATGAGTCACATCCCACGCAGGGGGGCTGAGGTCCCTGGGTGGGCAAGACCTTTCGAAGCTTCACATCAGTAGCGAAATCTCGAAAGAGGAGATGTCTACATCTTTCAGCTGCAAGACTAGGCCAAGTGCAGCCCTACAGACTTTCACATATGAAGCTTCTCTCGGCGAAGGAAGATGAGGAAGTCCACGACCTGCTGAACAGTAGCTCTGACCAGAGAGAGACCCCGTCTATGACACCAATCACAGAAGACAGCCCACTTTTCCTGGTATAACGCTGCAGAGGACTGTCTGAAGTATCCAGCCGTCTCTGTTGCTGCACGGCATGGAAAGCCTCTTGCTTGCAAGAGATACTGGATAACCGCCAGCCGTGAAAACAAAGGGACTGCACTGCCTGGTGGTACCGCTTTACCTGAGATTGACACAGAAGGTTGGGCCAGGGAGGAATCAGAAGGTTGGGCCAGGGAGGAATCTCTCTGTGCCTCGGAGAGCATAGCTAGCAGGTCAGGATACCAAATGGCTGCCACCAGAATCATCCTGAGATTTGGGGTAACCAACACTTGGCTGGTCACCCTGTGAGACCCCCCCTGCTTGTTGACATATACCACCACTGCAGCGCTGTCACTCATCTTCACCACAGAGTGTCCCATCACTCGATCCTGAAACTCTTGGAGGGGCTGAAGGCTGCCTTGAGCTCCAGGATATTGATGTGAAGGTGCTTGTCATCTCGGTGCCACACTCCCAAAGTCAGCAACTCCTCCAGGTGTGGGCCCCATCCCTTGGTTGGTGCATCTGAGAACAGAAGCATGTCCGGAGGGGAAGAATGCAAGCATACTCCTATTAGGAGGTTCCTGTCATCCAGCCACCAGTCTAGATGAGAAAGGACTGAGGGTCTCGAGACTGGGACCAGTGCTCCTTCAGTCTCCACTGTAGAGAACGAAGGTGAGGTCGCCCATGAGGGACCACATTCCCCAAGGACAACAGGTGACTGATGACGACTTGCCATTGCTGAGCTGGCTGCTCTCATCGAAACAGGAACAGCTGTGCTGCCTTCCTGAATCTGCAGGTACGAGAGTCTGAAGGGAAGACACTTGCTGCTACCATATCTATCAGCATGCCCAGGTACTTTATCCTCTGCTTGGGGGTGAGATCGGACTTCTTGACATTTACTACAATCTCTAGATTGCTGCAAAACTCGAGGAGCTGATCCCTGTCCTGAAGCAACTGCGAGAGGGAGCTTGCCAGGACAAGCCAATCGTCGAGATGCCTCAACAGACGTATCCCATGCAAATGGGCCCAAGCTGACACTAGGGTGAACACTCGTGTGAACAGCTGAGGAGCGGTCAAGAGCACAAAACAAAGTGCCCTATACTGGAACACCATCTCCTCGACCATAAAGCAAAGGTACTTGCAGAGGATGGATGGATGGGTATTTGGAAACACGCATCCTTCATGTCCACTGTAAGCACGAAGTCGTTCTCCCTAATGGAGGCGAGCACAGACTGCGCCCTCTCCATCGTGAACCAAGTCTGGCAAATGAATCAGTTCAGGGGAGGGAGGTCTGTGATCGGTCTCCAACCACCCGAGGCTTTCTCTATGAGAAAGACACGGCTGTAAAAGCCTGGGGACTGATCTAACATTCATGAATTCCACAGTGCCCTTGCTCAGCATGGTTTGCATTTCTTGCCTGAGTGCGAGATCCTTTGGCGAACCAGCAACATAGGTTAGGGGGGACCGGAGAGTTGGTGAGGGGTGGCCGAGACTGGAATGGGAGTAGATATCCCTCCCGAAGGACATTCACTACCCCGGTCTCGGCTCTGTATCGCTGCCATGTTGCCCAATGGCTTGACAGGCAACCCCCTCACCAATGGCAGCAGCTGGAGGGGAACACCGCCTGTCACATTTCCCCTTCTTCTTCTTCCCCTTGCCCCCTTTTCTGGACTGGAAAGCCAGTTGAAAAGGGCGGAACTGCGCGCCCTTTCCAGCAGAAGAAGAAGGCTGGGTGTTTCTGTGGGCGTCCTTTGAAGCCTGGGTCTTCTTAGTGGCATCCACCAACTCTCTAGGGAAGAAAGAGACAGAACCCAGCAATGGTCCGTTCCTTAAGGTCAATGCTGACTCGGGACCTGCAGGCTTGGTGACCTGAGTCAGGACAGCAACACTTCTCTTCAGCACCAGGTTTGCCCACTGGTTTGCCATCTGGTGGGCAAGGTAGGAGATGGCTCTATCTCCAGACTGGCGCAGTCCCCCAAAGACGGAGTCCTGGGAGACCCTCTCACAAAACAAGGTGGTGTAGCGAGAGACCCAGGACTAGACAAACCAGGTCCCGGTCAACCTGCTTGGTTGGCAAGGACCCCTCTGAGGGCAAGTAAAATTGCTTCTGTTGAGGCAGTGGGGGAAGGAACTTGTATGAGCAGTTCAACCAAAGCGAATTCTCCTGCCCAAAAATAAGAATATTCACCTGGTCGAGCACACCCTCGGCAAGCGAGGACCACGGCAGCCCCACCAAAACCTTTGGCTCCTTGGGGCCCTAAAAGGTTTTGAGGTGAGAAAGACAATCCACAGCAGAGGCCTTGGCCCATTTCCTGAGATCACTGTGCTGACAAATCAGAGCGATAATCTCTGCCAAGGTCCTCTGTATTTCGGGGGTGTCTGCATCCAGGATACGGTCCTCCCGATATACTCTCCTGGTAGGAGGGAGAACCTTAGCAGAACCCTTAGATCCACCCTGCACTACTCGGGTGTACAACCGAGTCGATCCGAGTATCGAGCCAGGAATGTAGGCCTTCATAGCTGAACTCTGAGGAGAGGACTCTCCAGAGTTCCTCCTGTCCATCTAGCGCCTCCCAATAAAACCCTAGGAGGTTGAGGGGACAGGTGAGGAGGATCGGGCACTCCCACCTGTCCTGCCAGTAGAACAACAGGAGGGGCAGGGCGCATACAGTCATCAAACCATGGTGATGACAGCAACATGGGTCTAGGAGAGTGCCTACACCTTGGCGAAGCACTGTCCCGAGGAGTGTAGAGGTTCCCACAAGCTGAGCCAAGCCACCGTGGCTGGGTGGGGTTGAACACACGGCTGGCTGGCAAGAACTTGCGCTGTCCTCTGGACGTGCCCCAGTCTTCTTCGAGGCTGAAACCTTGCGAGAAGAAGACTGGACAGGGGACCACCTCCCTGTCTCTCCAAGTGTTCAGACCCTCAGGACCGAGACACCAGGTTGGGAACATGGCCAAGCACTGGTGGTAGTGCCAGCAGGAAGAACCGAGACACCTGCATGTCTCAGCTCTTTCTCACGCCCTGTGCCTGAACCAGGACAGTGAGAGGTCTCCGGCACCTGTTCAGGACGCTCGAGACTCCTTAAAGACTTGAACACTCGGAGCGACATGACTCTGTCGAACATCCTACACAACACCAGTCTTAGAAGTGGACTTCTTAGGACTGGTGACAGGAGTGCAAATTGAGGTCTGCCTGCCTGTGGCTCCCGAAACACAAGACCCCGGTGAGGTAAGCGATTCGGTTCCCGAGCCCAAAGGCCAAGAAGAGCAGACGAGAGATCCCAATGCTTCCCCTGTGGAGGGAGGCAGCCCCTTAGAAGCCCCATGGCGGGACTCCTTAGGGGGGAAGAGGCAGCCTTCCTCTTCTTCAGCCGACGAGCCTTGGAAGAGGAAGGGGAGGAGGCAGCAGACGACGAAGATGAAGACAACGACACCCTACAGGACCTCTTCCTCGACTTTTTCTCCTTCATCTTCTTCAGGATGGTGGTAAAGTCCCCCATCCACGAGGGAGCAGCAGACATCACAGGAGCAGCTGAGGCAGCCAGGGCAACAGGAGCACTGGTAACAGCAGGAGTGGCAATGGGAATGGTTGGGACAGCCAGGGCAGACAGAGCAGTAACAGCGGCCCAGGCAGCAGAGAACGCAAGAGCAGCAGGGGCAGGAACCATCATATGGGGTACAGAGTGACCATCAGTGATGGTACAGCATGGGACGGCGGGGCCACAGAGGAAGCAAGGGCACCGCATGCTGGGATGCCAGGACAGAAGTCACTTTGTTTGGAAAGTGTGTAGAGACAGTCACCAGCATCTTGGCGAACGCTGTCCTTGTCGCCGTAGGTAGTTGTCGTGGTAGAAGCAGCACAGGTCACCACCGAAGCCCTCACCAGGTGAGACAGGAGGCCTTGCAGGGATGCAGGGCCTGAAAGCCCCAAGGAGAGCCGAGGTGCTTTCAAATCTGTCGCCTGCTTACCAAAGAGATGCTCGACTACCATAGCTGAAGGAGAAAAGGAGGTTGGATTAGTGGTGGAAGACTCCTCTCGCTTCAAGGGAAACCCTCCCCCACCAGCTAGGAGAGGCCCCCAAGAGGAGGTCGTCCTGATCGCCCACCCTCCCCCGTCGTTCCACACTCGTTGAAGCGAGCGAAGACGACAAAGGAGAGTTCTCTCCCGAAGGAGAAACAGCCAGAAGGGGAAGATTGCCGAGAGAGAGAAACGAGGAAGAATGGTTGGCCACCAAGGGCATAATCGGGGGCATATAACCCTCAGACAACACCTTGGCAGCCTTCCTCCGATACTGTTTCCTCCCTTCAAACTTCACCCACTGCTCAGCCGACCAGAAGCAACACTCAGCACAAGTAGAATCACAAGAACAATCATGTCCCCTGCAGGAGGCACAGAGGGCACGAGGATCAACATCAACATACGAGCAGAAATTGCTGCACTTCTTGCCATCAACCCCAGGACACGCACGCTAAAGAAAGGCGGCCTTACGAACAGGCTTGTCACATTTGTGGATTTGCATGATCAATATCACAAACACACATATAACACAAGCAACACAAACACACATATAACACAAGCAACAACAAAGAAAGAAAGATCTCAACGACAATCAGGGCAGAGAGGGAAGAACACACATCTTCACCACACGACGGCGAAAGCAAATTGGAATGTTTATGTCCAAGCAGGCATGACTCCCGCCTACCAGACGTTAGTTAACAGCCTAACCAACTTGTTTGCAAGTTCAACGGCCGTTTCCAGCTCTGCCGTAAGTAATTACTAATGTAAAGGATCGATGGTTTGTATATTGTGTAGGAACAATTATCAATTTCTCCAGGTGGAGTCTTCAGATATTTTCTAACTCCTCCCTGTTTTCACCACCCAATATTTTCAGTTTAACAACAGTTGACATGCGTAGGAAGCACTAAAAGCAAGAATAATTTTACAAATTTTATGTGTGAAATAAAAGCCACATATAAATTCTGTATATATTTACATGTAATCCCTCCCTCTATAAATACCTCACCTTCATGAATCAGTTTTGCCACTTGTGGCAAGGAATTTGGGGGAGAGAGAGGGTGACCCCTTGTCAGTTAAGACCTAGTGTACAAAATCCAACTGGGATCCATTCCTGTTGTTAACTTTTACGATTTAGCATATGGCACTCTAGCCTAGGTCAGGTTAGGATGGGAGGGTCATGGCCAGTAAGACCCAATACCACAGGCTAGCCCTAGGAAAGCTGTTAATCAGCTCAGTGGTCTGGTTAAATTAAGGTATACTTTTTTTCACAGGCTAGTTAGTTCAGTCTAGATTAGGTAGGGGATGCATCTTAACCGGCTTGCCACATCTTTGTGCTTTAGGCTATATGTCTTGGGGCTGATACTTTTCAAACTTCTTCACTTGTGATCTATATATTTTGTAGGCGTTTCTTAATGTAATACGCTGTATCCGTAACTCTTGGAAACATTTGGTGGATTACCACCATCTTCTTGTTGTTGTTGTAGCTACAGAGATAGAAGTGGGGGACTTGAGGAATAAGAGGTGGCCAGGAACTTAAGTGTTTCATCTCAGCCATCCTCCACAACCTTGCCAAGTCAGGGTACAAATCCTATAATGGCAATGAAGACTGCTGACCAGGATATACTTTTTGAGGTGACAAGAACCTGCTATGCCAGAAAACAAGAGAATTGTAGGCACTGGCAAGAGACGACAGCATACTGTGAGTAACCTAACAGTAGACGAGGTAGGCTAAGGAAAACCATGGCTATGCCACTACAGTTAATGCTCCTAGCAGCATTTTCCCATGAGATATCAAATGTGGCACAGAAATGGTCAGACTGGAAGGAGTCAATCACCTACTACACAGAAGGTAGTGGAGTCACTGAAGATGGCCAAAAGAATGCTATATTGCTCCACCAAGCAGATATGGAGGTACAACATATTTTTAGAACCCTGACTGTGGCTGGAGATAGTTTTGATGATGCGGTTACAGCAGTGGATAACCATTTTATGCCTAAAAATAATGGAGCATATGAGAAGCATGTTTTCAGGCATGCTTACCAGGTCTGTCCGAAAGCGTGGATGCTTACCTGACAAGGCTAAGAAATTTGATTAAATCATGTGAGTATCCCACAGCTGCAGTGAATTCTAATCTTAGAGATCAGATAATTAAAAAGTGTTTTTCTAAGAAGCTAAGTTAGATTTTTGAGAGAAACTTGACATTAGATAACATAGTAGAAATGGCAAGGGCTCATGAAATGGCTGACAGCCAGGCAAGGCAAACTGAAGAAGATTCTGTGAGATCTATCTAGGAAAGATAATAATCTCAGAGTAAATAAGCTAAGTTACCAGCCGCAAGGTAGTGGAACTTTTCATGCAAAAAGGGGACAAAAAACAGGAAATTCTGTGCACTCTAAATGGCTGAGAAATAATTTGGGTAGGCCTAGCATGAGTCCAAGTTGTTGGCGTTGTGGTCTACAAGGTCAATGGTAGAGCAACTGCAGTGTTTCAAGAAATAAAACATGCTGGAAATGTGGTAAGATAGGTCATTCAGCTCGTATTTGTAGGTCCAACATAGTTCCTTATCCTACCAGTGACTCAGATCAGAAAGTGTCAGTCGCAACCTGTTATGAAAGTGTCCAGGGGAAGAGGTGTGGGCCAAAGAGGTCAACCTAGGCATAATCAGCAAGTTAGTGTAGTAAAAGATTTACAGGCCGAGACAAAGGATGATGAGCATTATGTGGATCATTATCTATTTTATGTCAAAAATGTAAATATCTACTGTATTCAGATTTAATGTCAATAATGTACCTATTGAATTTCTGACTGATTCTGGTGCTTCCTGTAATATCATTACTGCACGTGATTTTGAAAAGTTAAGTGAGTGTAATTTTGACAGATTGTAAAAAGCATTTATATCCTTATGGTGTGAAGACCACATTAAAGGTAAGAGGAGAATTTAGGGCAGAGATTGAGTCCCCATCTGGGAGAGTATGTGTTGAAACAGATTTCATTGTTGTTGAGAAAAATTATGTCACTGATAATAGCTTACTTGGTACAGATACAGCCACAGCATTAAATATGTTAAGAATTGGTGAGGATGTTAACCAAACTGGAGTGTCTTATGTAAAATACAATAGTCACACGTTGAATTTCTAGTTCCAGAATAGTATTAGGCTATATACTAAAAAGGAGAGGGATGTAATGTATGTGTTTCTTAATGTAATATGCTGCATCCGTAACTCCTGGAAACATTCGGCAGTTTGCCACCATCTTCTTCTTGTCGCTGTAAAGATAGAAGCTGGCAACTTGAGGATAAAGAGGTGCCAGGAACTTAAGTGTTTCATCTCAGCCATCCTCCTTAACCGTGCCCAGTCAAGGGTACAAATCGTATAAATGCACTCATTTATGGTTTCCTAATGTCTTTAAAACTGGGGTCTCCCATAATTTTTTGACAGTAATTAGTACATCATAATTACAATGAAATGTCAATTTCATAAAATCAGCAGAGAGGATGCAAAGTAGGGAGACAGGGGTAGGCAAGTTTAATCATAACCTTTCCTAAAATACCGTGTCCTGACCTAACCTCTCTAACCTAGCTTAGGGATCCGTGCCCTGACCTGGCCAGGGGGGCTTCGCTCCCTCTGGACCGGCCCCAAGTAACACTAAATATCTGTGTCTCCCTATGCATAGACCTAATGGGTTACCCCTTTAATTTTATGAAAGTCTGCTAGGTGGCAGAATTATCAGCACATAGTCTAGGCGGTAAAATTTTGTAAGTTGCCAAATAAAATAAAATGGTAGAACCTAGGGGTGCTTATTAGCTCGTTACAATTTTGCCATATTAGTTATGGAGGGGGTGTTTACTGTGTTGTCTTACCTTGTACAGTTGTAATTTGATGAAGGCTTGGTGTAGGTTTTACTTATGGAATTAATTGCTTTCAACACAAACAAGACAAAGGTTTTTCTGTTGTATTGTGAGGATTTGAATGAACCAGATTTAACCATTGCAAACGAAACTTATCCTTCCCCGTGCAAATGATATACTGTATACCCCATAATTAATAAAATTACGACTTGTCAGAATACTTACCTTGGCTCTCCATAGCTAATACGGCAAAACTGTGATAAGTATTCATTTGCGATGGAAATAAAACTCAAAATCATTCAAATCACATCATAATACAACAGAAAAACCTATATTTTATGTTGAAAGCAATTAATGTCCATAAGTAAAATATTTGATGAAGAGATTTTTTCAAAAAATGTAGGTTACAATTTCATATCATGTATTGGCAACTTACAAAATACTACCGGCTAGGCTACCCATCTCCCTTCTCTGCACAGACAGGGTAATGCACCTTAAACGTCCCAAATGCTTTCTAAATAATTAGGCATAATTGGTTTGCTAGGCCGGTAGTCTATGAAAGTTTACCTAAAAAATATTTTGAGATGTGTCGGAAAAATAAATCCTGTAGTCTATATCTATAAGCCTACTAGTGACTATTTATACGTCTTTACTAAGTGGAAGATTAATTTGTCCTCTTAGGCTATGCTATTAGGATACCCAGCTAGTCTTGAAGACAGTAATAAGGACTTGATTAATGGCCACTACCACTAACTAATGGTTAAGAAGGTTAACCACGACCTAGGACTATCATCAGTCTACGACAGTTTAGTCCCGGCCTACAGCAATCAAAACAACGTCTTACAGGAACCACGAATTCATAAAATAAATATGTATCTTACACAATACCCTGTGAATTTGGCATTGCTTGGCTGGGAATAAAATTTTCACCTAAATACAAACAACATACCTTTAAGAATAATGCACTTTCTCACTAATATGACATGACACTTGTTACAACTGCCTTCGACTGTATGGGTCGTTCAACAGCAGACCAATCACGAGTGAAAAATGTTTTACAAAGTCAGTTTGAGAGGAAATATTATTAACTACCGTGCGATTAAATTCAGTTTTTTTAAATAAAATAAAATAACATTGTACTTTATATTGACTAAAATGGGAATGAATGGAAAGGTATATACTGTATCACCATATTAGAAAAATAAAACTGTTTTCAACGCGCATCCTGAGAAAATAAACGTAGCTGTATTGTTGTCACGTCATATCCGCTAAAAAACAAACTTAAAAAAACGAATTACAAATGACTTATTAATCTTATATTGCTTCAATACCTAAAAAAATATTTATTTAGTTTTTATGTGAAGCATAAGTCTAATTTGCTACTGCGTACTTTTTCCACTATTATAGCAATGGGTACTTCCTTGATGTACGATAATGAACAAAACATAAGAGATCTTGGGTTTTTTTTTTGCGGTACTCGACCTGATACCGTGACCTTTGATACTCTTTTACAATCTGCTGAGGAACAAGACTGCCTGTGTCCACACAAGGCCCTCTTAATCTAGATAGATGGGTGCTCTCGTTATTTTAATGGTGCCTACATTTATCCCATTTATAAAATAATTAGGTTATCTGTCTCCATCTTCGTATGGAATATGACGACCATTTTCTTTTGTTCATAAGAGGCACCTTATTTTGGAGACGTACAAGGGCCCGCCAGAGATGGAATCATCCCTGTGGAGGGCTGTACGTAAAACCAAAGTAAACAAGTGAAGAGTCTAGGCTTAATTGAATTTCAGATATTTTGCTTCGTCAGTGTTTACGGCATATTTTTTTTTTTGTAGACCTTTCTCTCCGAAACTAAACTATTTTTTTATGTAACAAATACTATTCCGGTAATCGTTCCATCAGACCTTTTCAGTGCGTTCATCTCTCGAACCGTTCTGCGGTTATCAGTAATCTTTCTCCCTGCCGCCAAAGTTTGGAATTCTTTTCCTGGCCTCATTTTCTTTAATGTAAGTTTTTTTTAACATTCGAAACGGTGGTCCTGTGCTAAAGAAAGAATATTCGGCCCCCGTACTACAGCATTAGAGAAATTATGTGGATTAACTTTCAAAATTTGTAGTAAATATGAACGTTTGGAACTGGTCTGAATTTTACTTCCATTAAATTTGCCAACTATGTTACACCCTTTAATTAGTTCTGATGTTAAAATACTGTGTTACATGTTTGGGTGAATTGCTTCTAAAGGTAAGTACGTTGCATACCCCTAAGTATCGTTTCTTAGAGGTTGATCAGCCATATACATGAAGTTCTGCCAAGACCTTTTAAACTCTCATACGCATAGAGTCTCTGCTTTTTATGATTTTCTCAAGAAAATGAAAACTTCAACCATAAACCACCCAGCTATTTTATCAGCATGTGTTTAATTCAAACTGCGAATAACTAGCTTGTTCTTACATAAAAGCACGTCCGTTTGCGGGAGAAATTGTAGCTGTAAAAATGAGGTTCCTCCATGCTCGAAAATTTAAAGTAGAATTTTTTAAAAATCATAGCAGTTCGTAGGTATTTCAAAATAGATGTAATGATTCAGAGAGAGAGAGAGAGAGAGAGAGAGAGAGAGAGAGAGAGAGAGAGAGAGAGAGAGAGAGAGAGAGAGAGAGAGAGAGAGAGTCGTATAAATATTACTATAGACAGAACGTCGAAACAGTTTAGCATACAGAGATGAGTGAGAAGAATAATTATTCAACTGTATAAACGTGATTATGGCAGAGGCGACTGTAAGAATTTTAGGACCATAACATTTTAGTATGCCAGGGAAGGTGTTTGGCAGGATTTTGGCTGAGAAAGTAAGACATACGATAGACAAACTGATGAGAGAAAAGCATTATGAGTTTAGACAATGAGTAGAGTTTGTGGGTCAAGTGTTTGCTATGAATCATTTGTATATAAACTGAAAGTAGAGTGAAAAGCTGTAGACCTAGGAAAAGCTAAGTAGATATGAGAGGAATGAAAATTTTTATGGGGGAAATCATGTAAAAAAAAAAGAGAGTGGCTCTTTTTAGTATAAAATGATTCTGAGACAAGGATGCATCTCTGTGGCTTTTTAATATCTGAACAGATGGATTGACGCGAGATCATTGCATCGATAGATGATGAAAAAAGTTTTGGCATAAGAAAATGGGTCATTAAATGAGTTAGAGATGGTTATCTGCAGATGGTATATTACGGACTGTGGATAATGAAGAAAAACGACGGAAACTACCGAAAACGTTAAAAAAATTATACAAGGAGAGAGTTAAGAATAAATGCGATTAAGACTAACTTCATGGTGGGAAGTGCAAACCAGGAAAAAGAGCAAAGAATGTCAAAATAGACGATGGAAGAATGAAAGTGTCTGATTTAAATGGAACAGTCATTTTTGAGGGTAAATGCTAATGACCCGTTTAGTCACAGCATGCCTAGGCTAAGTCTGTTCATGCATCGGACGACTGACTGAGAAATGTTATGAGAGCCATATTTCATAAAGCAAGGTTCGCCTGACATGTTAAGAGAGCAGTGGGTACACAGAAGATCTATAAGAAACTGAAATATCCTGCTTTACCTAAAAGTAATCTAATAAGGGAGTGATCAAGGTATTTATTTAATAGAAACCGCAATAATAAGAGTTCCGTTAAGGTGCAATTGCACCACAGCATAAGGAGAGGTAATTTACACTGCTCAAAAACAGTATTAGAAAATTTTAAAAATCATGTATGGAAAATTCTTACTGAATGAAACCAATAATTTGGTTCGGAGTACTATGAGTATAGCATGTGAGATGAGATGAAATTTTGAAACTCTTTGCTGAGCCTCATCCATTCCACCTTCGAAATTTAACCTGATGACAAGTTGCTGTCTTTCAGTTTGTTAAGTAAGCTAAAAATGAAACATTAGTAGCAATATTTTTGGTTTATAAAGTTGCCTAAAGTTCTGCATGTAAATTTTAGGCAGAATCACGCTTATTTTCACGCGATTGAGGCGATACTAAAAATTTTTCCAGAGGTAAGCAGTAAATAGATAAGAGGTTTTCGAAATTAGAGCAAAACTTGTTTTTCATATATATATATATATATATATATATATATATATATATATATATATATATATATATATATATATATATATATATATATATATATATAATTAGATTATTCGCCCCAAGTTGAATTAATTTATGGACTCTAACTATTCGAAAATAGCGAACTGTGCCTGGTAAAGGGAAACTATTAATAAGATCAGATCAAAGAACAGGACTTTTTTATTATAATTCATCGATATGTTGTCACTTTTGCATTTGGTTGTTAACAACAAAACGAAAACATTTATAAGAACAACAATTTTCATACTTTCAGACGATGTCCGTCAGGAGCTTGAAATCTTGCAGCTGATTCGTCCGTTCGAGAAGTTTAAATGGTTAATGTTTACTCCCCAACCGGAGATTTTATATTTTGAGTGATTGAAGGTGAAAATTAGTGATGTGATACGTTTCATAATGCAATAAGGAGAGTATGATTAGGTTCAAACATTTCCAGTGCTGATTGTGTTGATAAGAAAACGAATATTTTTGTGAATACGTTAATCTTAAATGGCCAGTGTGACAAAGATCGCATTTTCCAAAGTTTAACCCTCCAGCTTTTGTTCAGTCATATTTAGGCTACTTTTACATCTTGCATTAAAATTTTGTCACAGTCACAAATCTTCCGATTTTGTTTGACAGTTTGGAACTCATCGTTACTAGCCTATGCTAGGTCGATTTTATTTTTATGCTAGCCTGTTTGGAACCACATTTTTTAAAGCTCAGTAGAGGTTCAAATCACTGCATCCCACGTAAGTTTAAAGTAAGGTTAGGTAGGTCGCCCACGCCCTTAAAATAAAATAAAAGAGTAGCATTAAGAGCTAACATTGTATGCTATAGAAATGTAACTAGAAGAAATTGGGTTGAGTGGAGCAAAATAGGCTGTTGGGTTTGTAGACTAATTTGATCCCACTGTGATGGAAGCGAAGCCATTGCCATTTATAGCTTACAGGAGGAGTATTCTTCAGTGTAGGCTGGAGCGGTCATTGAACTTGGTAACCAGATTTTCGACTGATGGATGGGCCTAAGAAAGACATGCTTTGCTCGTTATCTACCTCATGTGATCGTTGGATAATTATATGCATAGCCTGCTACCATTTGTTGCTTTGCCTTGCATTCCTATTGGACTGTGTTTAATTGTTCTTATTTTTTTGCTGACATGGAGAAAAAACTTGTCAACTCCATTGGAAGAGATGTGGGAGGTGATGTGACGTTTTATTCTGCCTCAGTGGTTGACCCTTGTAGCCCAAGTATTGTTTTGCAGGAGGAAGGTTTGCGCCCTTTGTTCCTCAAGCAAGATGTGTGCTGGTTGCTTTTCATGCGGCTGGAGAAGTTTGGCAAGTGGTGGAAGGTAGATTTGCTAAGAGGTGTTTGTTGGCTTCATTGCAGGAACGGGGTGATAGGCTATGCCCCTAATGATGCCATTTAATCCTTCTGCCCCTATCTCTTGCTTTCTTCCACTCCTATCCTACTGTCTCTTTATACTACCCCCTACCCCTTCTAGGTGCCTGGAGAAGACATGGTACCTGCTGAAGACTTGGCCTATGCTCAACATCCCTGGTACAGTAGTTCGTCTTTTGTGGTATCCCTAGACAACTTGGTGGAAAAGAATGAAACATTGCCTGATCCTTGTTCTGTTGTGTCTGCAGCCACCCTGGCATTTTCTTCTGCTGCAGAGGAGGGCAATCCTCCTGTTGCGGTAGTTTTTCCAATGGCAGAGCCTTTGGTTGGTGCCTCCTCATATTTGGTTCCAGCTTTAACCCTTTAGCATTAAAGATCAGCAAGACTTTTGAGAGAAAAGGGGAAAATCAATCTTGTTGGGGTGCCTTTCTTTTCTTTATTGAGTTGGTTTTTGTCTCCCTACTCATCCCCACTCTTTCATCATGTAGGTGGAAGGAGGAGGAAAATTCTAAGGCCTTGCTTAAGAAGTCCAGGCTACCTCCTCATGCGCACTTTCCTTCTGAGAGGAGAGGGGAGGTGTGCCCTCTGAGAGGAGAGGGGAGGTGTGAGATTGCTCACATGTGATCATCACACCTTTGGCAGGGTTAGCGTGTTTGCGTCTTCCCCACTAAGACACGAAGTCTGCTTCCACCTCACTTTCCTGTGAGTTCTGGGACTCATACCAGGATGTCTGTGCATGTTGCTCTCTCTGCATGTGTGTGATCAGGGGATCACTTGTGTGGGGCAGCCCAAGACAACTGCTCTCCACATGCCTCTAAAGAGACACAGGGAGGGGCATACGATAGCTGTTCATGCTACTTGTGCTTGGTTTCCAAACCTTGCATGCGCAAGTAGTGGGAGAGTCATCACTACCTTTTTGCTTGGTGAGTGTGTGTGTGTGTGCATTTTATGGAACATGTACACAGTGTTTTCTCTTTAAAGAGATATCTCCTATCCTGTTTTGTGTATAGAAATGTGGGTTTTTCTCACTCCTTCATCTCAGAGTTAGTAAAGACTCAGAACCTGTCAGTTCCAGACTTAAGATTGAAGAGTTTTTCAATCCCCTTCTTTGAGATTCCATGAGTGATCAAGCTTGTGCTGAAGGATACTCCTGATATTAAAGGCTCTGGTTTGTACACCTAGGAAAAATACAAATTACCTGTACAATATTTAAAAATTTTATTATTTTAATGAAGCTTCTTTGAGATTGTTGTGTATAAATAATGTACCTAAACCTTTCAGTTACTTTTATTGTTCCATTAGATATTTATTACTTTAAAGGGTTATGGCATAGTTTTATGGATAATGTGGTTAACAGCATGTTAAAATGCTTTTGCAGATTGATGTTATGCATATTAATCTTTTACTTTTCAGAAAATGAAAACGGTGAGCAATGAATAATTCCAGGGAACGATTGAGCTATCTACATGCTCCTGATTATGAGTAAGCATTGTATTTTATATATTTCTGGTTCTATAATACTGTATATGTTTCGTACAAAGTATAAGCTTTCATTTTACATGCTGATCATTGTGTGAGGAAATTAATTGCTATTGAGGCAGCTACACAAATAACATTTCCCCCTCCACTTATCAGATCATATACTTTTTGTTTGGGGCTTTGTTATGTGCTCCTCACTGGTCATTTGATACCCAGGTCTCACTCCCAAAAATTTCGTTGTGATAATCAACAGTAGGGATAATGCTGTATTGTGTACGTATTCTTGTTTAGCATTATTCTATCGTGACCTGGGGATCATGATGAAGTGTGAAAAATCAGGGCTTATGCCCAAGCATCAGGCAACATTCATGGTCATGCTGAGAGATATGGGAGCAGGGAGATTTCTTTCCGTCGACTTGCATCAGCTGACGAAAGGAAGGTTCAGCACAGTTTTATTTTGTAACAGGAACAACCTGCTCTGTTATCACTGGAGAAGCTCATTCTGCATGGGCGCCTCTGCCTGCGATTGCTTCAGCAGCAACTGGAGCAGCATTGGTCAGCCTCAAGCGATCTCTGTTCTTGAATACATCAAAGGAGAGGTTAGGGGTGCATCTGAGAGGTCTGTCCATCTTAGGTGTTTGGAAATGATACAAGTTTCATCTGCACATCAACATCTTGCAAAGATAAAAGTGCTGTTAGCCCTGCAAGCATTCAGAAATTGTGAGATGACGCACACAGGAGTGTTGATGAGTGACATTACGATTGTAGTGGTTAATGTCATCCGACGGGGTTAGTGTTTCCTCTGACCTCTTTTGGTTGGTGAAGCAGATGCATGAGTGGGTGGTTCACCATGTCGTCCAGCTGCCAGCTAGGTACATTCTGGCTTGGAGGAGTTATGGTGGGTCAGCTCAGCTGCCAGGGTCTGTTAAAGGGACAGTTTGGTCTCTGTTTTATTGCATGGGGAAAGACTTTTTGAGCTTTGGTGAAATCTAGTGAGTGACTATTTGCCACATCATTATATGTGAAGCTCATTGTGTTCTGCTTTTCTGTTCCAGACTCTTAGCATCCTTGGAAAATGCCTTTCAGTTGCTCCTGGGACATTGAATAGTTTTGCCTTTGAGTCTGATTCACCAAGTGATCAACCAAGTTTTTGTCACTCCAGGTTTTGGGTAACCTGGTAGTTACTTATTAGCCCAAGTGAAGCGGTACAGTGTATCTTGATTTGCTAGCTCCTTTGGTTGAGGTATCCAGGGTTTCCCCTTTGACCTATTCTCCCATGTTAGCCTCACATTTTGAGCTAGCCTCTGCTACAGTGTACCAGGGAGAGGACCATCTTCTCCAGTAGGTGTCACAGAGGGATCTCTTAGGTTATAGCTACTTTGCAGTAGATCTTGGACTTCCCTGTCCATCTTCATTTAAGCAAGCTTCTCTTAGCTCCTGAAGTGAAGCCTCTTGCTATGGATTGAGCCAAGTCTGACTGAAGGTCATTAACCACCTCTTCTTCAGTAGAGTTTCCATTCCTATTGGAACTTGAACCGTTTTGCCCACATGATTAGCTTATGCCTCTGGAGTGGGAGGTGGATCTCCATGGTCTAACTCAGGCAGTGGAGAAGCCTTGCAAGAGGCCTTGGAATGTGATCAAATCCTCAAGACTTATTCTGTGAGCCTTTGCCGCATCGAAGTGTGTTAAGTTACAAAGCAAATTGAATCTTCCCTGGCTCTTAGAGGGTTGGAAATTTATGTTCATCTTATTTATGATTTTTGGCAAACTTAGAACTACATTCATACCGAACTTACACGATGTTAGGTTCCAGAACTCGTGCAAGGCGGATTTTCGCGCAAGTTTGGCGTGGTCCCTAAAAATGCTAATAAATGCTTGTTTCTAGAGTTTAAACACTAAATATGACCCTAATCTTGCTCCCAAAGTATTAAGCTAACTTTTAAATTAAATTAAAGTTTCTTTAATTTCATTTAAAAGTTAGCTTAATGCATTACCCTTAAAAAAAGAAATAAGTGTTGACATAAAAATAGAGTTGGAAGAGAATTTTTCTTTATCCCCTTCCTAGCGATCTATTTTTTAGAAGTCTTCTGAACCTTGTTTTTAAGAACTTCTTTATTCTACGTCTCTTTCTGCTTGTTCGGAAATGCTTTTTCATGAACACAGTGTTTTTTATTTGGACCAATACAACTCTTAGTTATTATGTCTCTATGTTTTAGAGCATATTTGCCACACTAGTGCATTTACAGTTCGTAGAGCTAGACAGTACAGGTAAAATTAGATCAATTTAAACTACAGTACTGTGCAGGTAAAGACGTACAGAGAAATAATAAGTTGTAAAAGTGTGTGAGCGCTAACTACGAAAGAGAGAGAGAATCTTATTTTAAAGAGTGAAATTATTCATCAGTTACTATGGAGGCAGAGAATAACGAGAGAGAGAAACAAGTTAAGTATATCTTAGTTTAACCAGACCCCTGAGCTGATTAACAGCTCTCCTAGGGCTGGCCCGAAGGATTAGATTCATTTTACGTGGCTAAGAACCAATTGGTTACCTAGCAACGGGACCTACAGCTTATTGTGGAATCTGAACCACATTATGACAAGAAACGAATTTCTATTACCAGAAATGAATTCCTCTAATTCTTCATTGGCCGGTCGGAGGTCGAACGCTGGGCCAACAGCAACAAGAGAGAGAGATTGTCCATACTTAAAATATCCAGTTAAATTGTTTATGAATTATTACAGAGTCACAGAGAAGAACATGAGGGAGAGAGAAGTTATTCTCATGTTAGATATCAAAAGATGAAATTCATGATTTATGAAGGAAAAAGAAAGAGAGAGAGAGATAGTACATAGAAATCCTTTGACATGCTGTGGGCAACGATTGACATATTTCACAGCTTTGCCCTCACCCCTCTCTTCAAAGGTTTCACAAAAGATTGGGAAATGATATTTGTGTGTTTAAAATATCACATAATTTACTACAGAAATGTATAAATTTTATAATTACAGTTATATTTTTTTTATTATTAATATTTGAAAATTAGTATCTATTATTAGATAAATCATTTATCATACAAAACAAATAAACACATACTTGTAACCGTAAAAATTCTCTCATCTCAGTAAGAGAGAAAGAACTATTAATTTTATTATTTACAGTAAACCTCCCGTATTCGTAGGGGATGCATACCGCACCCCCCCCCCACGAATATAAAAAATCCACGAATGCTTAAAACCCCTTTAAAAACACTTAGAACTGCCTATTTTGATAGTTTAAACACAAAAAATGTCCTCTAAAAATGCTTATACCGGAGTACAGTATTTTAATAGTTTTATTACAAAAAAGTGCATTTAGTCATGAAAATATGAAAATACAGTAATTAATGAATGTTTCTCAGTGAAAAATACTGCGAATGGGCAAATTTTCCATGAATAATGGGTAGATACGTTCCACAGAGAAATCCGCGAATAGTGAAACTGCGAATATGGGGGGTTTACTGTAATGTTATTTAATTTACACATAAAGCTTGAAAACTTATAAATTACATGAAAATGTAAACAAACACTTTTGCAGGGTTCGTCGAGGATTCGCAAATGTCGCGTGTCTGTGAAAAAATCGCGTATGACAATTGGTTAGGTTCCAATGAAAAGTTCACGTGTCTAAATTAACGCAACTCAAATTTTGTAAGATCAAGGTATTACTGTAATCAGTCTTTGACCAGAGACTCAAGAATCTTTTGCCTCCCTCCCTCCAGTAATTTGTCAGTAGGGAGCCAGCGAGATGCTTTTGTGCTCAGTGCAAGCCCTTTGGCACTATCAAATTGAGAAACAGACTTTTTAGACTAGAGCCTTGGGTCTTTTTAGAACTGCCAGGCACTATAAGTTGGCATCCAGAACACTTTTTCCTGGCTTCCTTAAGTGATCAAGTGGACATAGTGGATGGTTGTCCACTCCAGACAAGGGCTAATAAAGCCAGGGGAATTGGCCTATCCCAAGCTGTTCAGAGAACTTTTTGGTTCACAGGTAATGAGAGCAGGGTTTTGGCAGTATCATAGTACAGTACCTTTACCTTACTTTACCCCAGGGACAATGCCCTAAGTCTTTAGGACCTTCTCCTTAGGATCTGTGATTGCTGTTCAACAGGTTGTAGAGTCTCCAACTTCCTCTTGGACAAAAAAAAAAAAAAAAAGTGATTCCGAAGATACGCAGATGGTATAAAGCTGGAGGTTGAATGGTTGGTGACTGCCTCACTCCCTACATGCCTTCTTTCTTTCTCTGCAAGGCAGCATTAAGACTGAGTATGTGCTGGACTGGCCAAGAAGCAGGTAGACTTCTCATTCAGGCATCCGCATTCTCTTCTCCCTATACAACAGTGGAGGGGAGAGGCCATGTGTGAAGTATATATATGCTTTTTTTATGGCTAAAAAAACTAGGTTTTATCCATGCATAGGTAAACTCTAGTACTGTAGGCTTATGTTATTTCTGAGGCTCACTGCTTTAGGTTAATTTTACCTGATAGTCAGTACTGCCTAACCCAACTCCACAAAAACAACAGTATTTACATAAACAACATTATTGTTATAAAATACTACCTGTAATATAGTAGGGATTATCATGAAGTACAGCTGAGCCATCATCATATAAATACAGTATGCCTCAACATGCTCCAGCAGTACAGAAGATGATGGTACATTCAGAAATCTTCAGGCAACACTTGGCAATGATGATGTTAGTAAAACTCATCAGCTGATGATTTTGAGAAAGTTAAACATTACCAGAATGTCTGTGGTGCATGAGTGCTCTGTTCATGTTTTATAATGAGATGTGATAATACATTCAACATAATTGGATACAGTAAGTAAAATAGCAGTTTTATTAAAATTATTATTTTAGATACCAGTATAACTGCCCTATTTGACATTTGCAAATGGATGCTGGTGTTGTAACACCCTAACCAGGACCAAGAATTCACACACATTTTGATTGTCTACCTGGAAGGTCTTGCCACGTCATATACAGGTGACTCAAAGTGGCTTAGGTCAGCTGCTGGCGCACCAAAAGAATGCTCCACAAAAAATTTTGGTGTAAAGAATTTCGAATAAGGGATTGAAAACCTGTACACTAAAAACTTTTCCTGAGTATGCTCTTTTGATATTTGGGTATGTTGATTATGGCTGTGCATCTTATATGCTGTCAAGTACAGTAAAGGGTACTTGGCCCATCAATTTATGATTGACCCAAAAACTCTCTCTTCCTACCGTTGCTACCCTGTCTTTAAGGAAGCTCTCTGTTCTCAAAAAGTTCCCTAGAATGAGTTCAGGTACATCTCACTCTGGCTCAGGGCCCATCAGTCTTGCTTTCCTATGCCAGATTGTATAGGAGGTTACAGGAGCATGGCATTTCCATGTAGCTTGCCAGTCAGTGCAGAGACTATCTTCCCAGTTAGGGATGAGTCTCTACATAAAAGGTGTTGGTTTGTATTCCTGTAGAACAAGTTTTAAAAATACTTTTAAATTTTGTAACCTGTGTATACAGACGAGAGCCTTTTATCATAATCCCACGTCAACCACCCTGTGTAGGCCCTGAAGCTGAAGAAAAAAGTGCTCGCTGATGGCAGGTGAATGGAGGGTTCCTCCCACTCACCTGCCTATCACCAGTTAATCACCATGTTAGTAGTACAGCTCATGCTGAAGAATATCCCTGCATAAAAGGCTCTGGTTTGTGTTTAGGAAAAACACAGATTACACTGTAAATTTGTGATGTGTATTAAAAAAAAAACTGTCCAAGTTTTGATACTTGTGTTGAAATTGTGTGCTGAGCTGGTCAGTGAAACAATTTTTTATTTGCAGTAGCTTATGGGATGTTAGAGTAGCTGAATTTCCTCTTTATGTTCTTATTTTATCACATTTATTGAAGGAACACATATTTTGATTCAATTTACTTTGTTATAGAATTTCTAGAGATTGTAATAAGATTCTTTATTGCTGCTGAATGTGATCTTAGTGTATTTAGCACATCATATTCTCATCATCTCAGTATTTCCTTTTGTGGTTAGATGTGAAATCGTTCCTCTATATTCTTCAGTCTTTTACATGCTACTTGAATTTTTGTTTTAAGTCTTCAAGTGTGCCCTTTTTTCATGATTTGCTTGGTTTCCTACTGATATCTTTCTTGCTACTTCATATCCATTAATTTTCTGGAAGGCCACTCCATCTCAACCTTTGATATCTTAGTCTGTTTTTCAGTGATTACTTGGTAAGTAAATATAAAACTTTATTTTATTATAAAAATGTAATTTTAAGTCTTCATCTGTGGCCTTTTTTCATGATTTGCTTGGTTTCCTACTGATATCTTTCTTGCCACTTCATATCCATTAGTTTTCTGGAAGGCCACTCCATGTCAACCTTTGATATCTTAGTCTGTTTTTCAGATGCTGGGCATCACATCATTGTAACTCCTCATGCATAGTAGTGGATGGTCTTCCAAAAGTAGGCCTATTGTGTCCATAAATCCTAGCATTCTATAGTGACCCTTTTCAAAATCTTGGTAGTCTTTGTCAGTGACTGGAAAGAGTAATACATTAGGGATGCATTATCATATTCTGTTATCTAGTTAACTGAAGAATGGTTTTTGGTAGGGTTTCTGTGCCTTTGGAATTGGTTACTTTGTCGTCACTGATTAGTTTGTTGTAAGGGCTCTTTATTGAGGTGAAAAAAATTTCTGCTAATTTTTTTAAAGCTACTACTAGTATCTATAACAAATATATGTAATACTTTGTTGAAATATGTGATTTCATAGGTAATTTCAAGTTATAAAAATGTTGCATATCATTTAAAGGTAGATATACAGCACCTTGCTATTTTGGGATGCCATTTTTTAATATAAGAGTTTAATATTAGTCATATATATAACAAAAAAATTTTGGTAAATATTATCTATACTAATAGCTTTTGCCATTTTGCAGGAATACATCAATTGACAGGACATTCAACCCAGTGAAGAATCTGAACGATCTGTTTCAATCAGTTGATGTTGAGGAGTGTGAAAATCTGAAAGTTTACTTACGAGTACGTCCAAGCCTCCCTGATGAAAATGTTGAGAGTGAGGTATGTCATAGATGTAAATTTCTTGAGGTTACTGTACAATTAGTAATACCTTGAACATTCGCGAGGGTAGCTTAGAACGACAGGACACATTCCTCCAAACAGAATGTTAGGTTTGTTACTTCATGGTAGTATTTTCGTAATTGCATACAAATACATTTATGATAAAAGAAATTTAGTACAGTGTAGTACAGTACAGTATAATTTGGCATTTTTATTTGGTACAATTCACATAAAATGCTAATAAATGCTTATTTCTAGAGTTTAAACCCTAAATATGACCCAATCATGCTCGCAAAGTGCTTTGATTTCATTTGAAAGGTAACTTAATACATTACCCTTAAAAAATAAATAAATGGTTGATGTAGAAATAGAGTACAGTATTGCCTAATGGGTATTTGCCATATTAGTGCATTTACAATACAGTATACTGTTGCCTGCTATATCAATTCATTGGCTGCTGTTTTCTTTTGCACTACATTAAGGTAAAACCAAGTAACAAATGGGACTGTAAACTAAATGACTGACATTTTCTTTGTCATTGTCAGCAAGGTAAACTAGTAAACTTCTTATGTCACAGAAGTCATATAACGAAGGTACAATTCAATAAAATAAAGAAAACATGTACATACTGTAAGCAGATCTGTGAAAAAGTTGCAGGTGCAGATTAGTTAGGTTCCAATGAAAACTTTGTGAATCCAGAAATGCAAATGCACGAGGTATGACTGAACAGTGGATCCCCACTTTTTCGGGCTTCACTTTGTCACAGATTTTAGTGGAACATATCCTTCACTTTTACGCAGGAACTTTCACCAATTTGCAAATTTTTCTGTGAAACGTAGCTCTAAAATTACTGCTAATTTGCTTTTTTCATAGGGCAACACTGTGTATTTATTAATTACTGTATTTTTTCATGTTGTGTTCATGAAAATAAAGATTTTTATGATAAAAAGGATTTATAGCGTACTTATACTGTACTACTGTATATACAGTGTATACTGTATGTATAAAAACATTTAACTTTTACATTATCTTTGGGAAATAAAAATGCCAAATTATACTGTACTGTACTAAATTTTTTTTATCAAATGTATTTGTATGCAATTACAAAAATACTAACATGACGTAACAAACCTAACATTCTGTTTGGAGGAATGTGTCCTGTCATTCTAAGCTACCCACGTATTTTAGATATGCTCTATGCTGTAGTACTGTCCTAAAATACATACTGTACAGTAAATATTTCAAAATCATCTTACAACACAGCTAAATCCATTAGGCAAAAGAAAATGTGTCTGAATTGTAGGGGACACTTAAGAGTAACAGTTGTAGGTGGGTATGTAATATTGTAAGATGACTTTGAGATGATATTGGGGTGTTTGGGGATGATATTTCGAGGTATATTTTTGTTTGAACTGTTAAGTTGGGCAATGAACTGTTAAAACAGGCAGTTATAAGCATTTTAGGGATGTCTATACTTAAGAGTAACAGTTGTAAGATGGTAATGTAAGATGACTTTGGGTGTTTTGGATGATGGTTTGGGGTGTAATTTTGTTTGAAATGATATTAAATTGTTTTGGTGTGATAAGATAATGTATATTTTTTGTTTGAACGATTAAATTAGGCAGTGAACTATTAAAATTGGCGTTTAAAAAACATTTTAATTTAAAGGGTATAAGGTATTTGGCAGTTATATGCAGTTATAAGTGTTTTTAAAGGGGAATTTCCTTTTCCGTGGTGGGTGCTGGAACCTATCCCCGCAAAAAAGTGGGGGAGCACTGTATTTGGAATGAATCTCATCTACTGTCAAAGTTAGCTTATATCTTTATGCTATTAGGTGTGGTTGCCTTTCAAAATAAAACAAAATAACGCTTGGCCAACCTGCTAGGAATCTCTCTTTAATCACTGTAATTACTGCCCAAAATGCTACACTCCCAGTTTACTGCCCTCCATGCCAGGATCTGCAGGCATGGGCAGTTGATACCTTCTTCAAGAATGGTAGAATCTAGACCTTTATGCTTTTCCCCTGTTTGCTGTTTTGAGGAAATACACAACATTTGTGAGTTCTGTGGAACACACAAATGATTTTGATAGCATGTTGGTGGCTCCTAAGGGAATGGTTTCCCAAATTTCCTTTCGTGGCAGTAGATATTCCTCGCCTTCTGTTCAGGAAAGATCATTTCAGACAGTCTCCTTAGAGTAGATTCTCCCAAACATCTAACCATGTGGAGATTGTCAGTTGTCTGTTATTAGCTAAGGGTGTTTCTAGAATGGCCAAGGAAGCAATCCTTAAGTTTACAGGGCCCTCCACTATTGGACTTTATCAATAGCTGGTCAGTTTATTGATCTTGATGCTTGTCCAGAGGGATATCCAGCACCCATTCCACTATAGATATCCTGATTAAGTTCTGCCAGTATCTCAGGTACACAAAGCAGTTTTCTGCCACAGCGATCAAAGGGTGCCACTTTACACACTTCATCAACATAGTCCATTTTCCTGAATAGTACATCTTTGCTAATGTATCTTCCCAGTTCATTCCACTCAAGAAACTGCATCTTTATATAAATAATTTATCAAGTAATTAAATAGCTAAGAGTTTCTACTTTCACAACAGCTTGAATTCAAAAATTTTCGGGTAACGCTTCAAAGTTTAGTTTAGGTGACTGTCCCGCCCCCTAACAGGAACACCAGGAATGACTTAGCAGACAACTTCATTCTGTTTCTGCCAGCGCTCGAGTAAACATGAGTGTCGATGGCTGGCAGCTTTGCCGGTCGGAGACCAGATTTTGGTGATGTATTATTGCTGATTTCGGGTAGCCTTCTACAGCTTTCAGGGTCAGTATTTTGTTGTTTTGTTATTAAGAGCTGATTCAAGTTTATTATATTTCGCTACAATAGCAAATTTACATTCAAATTGAGCAACTACCAGGAGCGTAATTTACCCATTAGAGTCATACCCTGAACTTATGTGAGGTTAGGTTCCAGAACCCCTGCTAAAGGCGAATTTTCGCATAAGTTTGGCACGATCTCTAAAAATGTTAATAAATGGTTATCTGTGGAGTTTAAACACTAAATATGACCATAATCTTGCTCCCAAAGTATTAAGCTAACTTAAATGAAATTAAAGTTGATGTAATTTCATTTAAAAGTTAGCTTAATACATTACCGTTATAAAAAGAAATAAGTGGTTGACATAAAAATATGTAGAGAGTTGGAAGAGAATTTCTCTCACTCGCCTTGCGACTGATCTATTTTTAGAAGTCTTCTCAACCTTGTTTTTAAGAACTTCTTTATTCTGCATCTCTTTCTCTTTGTTCTGAAATGCTTTTTCGTCAATGAACAGTGTTTTTTATTTGGACTAATACAACTCTTAGTTATTATATCTCTATGTTTTAGAACGTATTTGCCACACTAATGTATTTACAGTTCGTAGACTGTACAGGTAAAATTAGATAAATTTAAACTATCTACTGTACAGGTAAAGATGTACAGAAAAATGATAAGTTGTAAAAATGTGTGAGCGCTAACTACGAACGAGAGAGAGAGAGGGGAGTGAGTTGTCCTTACTTGAAATATCTAGTTAAATTATCTAAGAATTATTACGGAGACAGAGAGAATAACATGAGAGAGAGAGAGAAAGAGAAGTTATTCTTACGTTAGATATCAAAAGATGGAAATTCATGATTTATGAAGGAAAAAGAAGGAAAGAAAGAGAGAGAGAGATAGTACGTAGAAATCCTTTGACACGCTGTGGGCAATGATTGACATATTTGACAGCTTTGCCCTTGCCCCTCTCTTCAAAGGTTTCACAAAAGATCGGGAAATGAAATTTGTTTAAAATATCACATAATTTACTATAGAAATGTATAAATTTTGTAATGACAGTTATATTATTATTATTATTATTATTATTTTATTATTATTGTTATTTAATCTTATTAATATTTGAAAATTAGTACAGGCAGTCCCTGGTTATTGGTGGGGGTTACTTTCTTAGGGTGTGATGATAACCGAAAATCGGTGATTTTCGGTGCTTTTTTGCCGAGTTCCGGAGCTTATCAGCGCTGAAAAGCTCTGATTTTCGGTTATCGCCGCCTCTGTTAGGTATGCATTGGCGCCAGTACCCAATTATCGGCGCTGACAAGGGGAAATCGGCAATTTTCGGCACCAAAAATTGCCAATTTTTGTCGCTAAACAAGTGCCGTAAAACTGGATTGCCATGAACCTAGCCCGCTGTTAACCGGGGACTGCCTGTACTTACTATCAGGTGAATCATTTATTTATCATTCAAAACAAATACATGTAACCATAAAAATTCTCTCATCTCAGTAAGAGAGAGGGAGAATTATTATTTTTATTATGTAATGTTATTTAATGTACACACAAAAGCTTGAAAACTTATAAACTACAAACACTTTTGCAGGGTTTCTCCAGGATTCGCAAATGTCCAATGAAAAGTTCGCGTGTCTGTGAATTCGCGCAACTCAAATCGTGTAAGATCGAGGTATTACTGTATTCGTATCTTCTCAAATAACCTCACTTCTAGAGATACCACCAAGGGTGGTCTGCTCTTCTTTCGGACAGCCTCTGGGCTGTCCGGGTGCTTGTCAGGAAGGAGAGGTTTTCCAAAGGTGCTGCAAGAGCCATTTGAAAGATGCAGATGTCATCTTCTAGCTCAGTCTGCCAATCTCGTGAACAATTTTCTGAATCGGATGTCTCAGACTCTGAGTCTCCTGAGACACCTATGACTCAGTGGCAGTATTGCCTCTTTTGTTGAAAGAGCTAGAATCTCTCCTATTCCTCTTTTTAGGGGTATCAAGCTACATCTGACTCAGTAACGCAGTTTGCTTGGTTACCTTTGGCTTTTTTTTAACCAAGAACGAGGACCCTTCCATGTCCCGTATCCATTCTACCTCTCTCAAGAACTTAATGGAAGAGAAGACGTTCTTGACAGCCGGAAACAGTGCTCCGGGCTCCCAGAAGTGTCCACCAACTCCTGAGCTTTTACCTCGCCTGACTTCTAGTTCACCTGGCGCCAGCGCGTGCCCCGAGCACCTAGGAGTGCCCGCCAGCTTCCGAGCGATTAGCTCCGGGTGGCCAGCTCATATGACACCACCTACAGCCATGCGCTAGCTCAGAACATCCAGCTCCTGGCGCCAGCTTCTGATCATCTGGCGCCAACTCTCTCCGCATCCTTGGCTCTGGGGAAGAGTAGAGGGCTCTCTAATCAGTTGGAGTTTTCAGGTAGGCTACAGTAAACCCCCCGTATTCATGATCTCACGATTCATGGACTCGTATTCACGGATTTCTCTTTGGAATGTATCTACCTGTTATTTGCGGAAAATTCACCCATTCGCAGTATTTTTCACTGAGAAGTATTCACTAGATACCGTATTTTCATCTCATTTTCATGAGTTGTTCCTCTCTTTCCCCGAAAGTGGGTGGGCTAGTCACCTACCTAAAACAAAAGTAGCACTACCCCAAATTTCAAAATTTTAGCTACCATGCGAGTTGAAACTAATAGCTATGTAATTACTTGGTTTGGTAAGTATATATAAAACTTTATCATAAAAATGTCATATTTACCAGTGTCCAAGCTCTCTCTTTCTATTATCCAGGCTTTTGCTATTTTTCTTATTGTTTGCCACTGTCTTTACTCTAGAGTTTATACTATTATGATGTATTGTGAGTACTTTTCTGTGAGTATTTCTTGTACCCTCTTCCTTGAGAATATGAAGCTGAGTGCTTGACTTGGTACTCCATAGAATAACATTTCAGGATTTAATCACATTCTGTATAACTACTTTTTATCATGGTAACTCTGCCGTTACTTTATGTTATGGAAGATTTCCTCTGGTTAGTTTTCTTGCCATGGTATCAAACTGATAGTTGTCAATATTGGAAGTTATTTTTAAACATTAAAAGCTGGGCGAGTCAGTACAGCTGGGACTGGCACCGCCAGGCCCAGGTTCAAGTCTCCGGCTGGCTGATGAAGAGTTAGAGGAATTTATTTCTGGTGATAGAAATTCATTTCTCACTACAATGTGGTTCGGATTCCACAATAATCTGTAGGTCCCGTTGCCAAGTAACCAATTGGTTCTTAGCCATGTAAAATAAGTCTAATCCTTCGGGCCAGTCCTAAGAGAGCTGTTAATCAGCTCAGTGGTCTTGTAAAACTAAGGTACACTTAACTTTTTTTTTCTTTCTGGATCTTTGCAAATTGCAGTGTGGTGCATTTTCCTTTGTTTTGCATATTCCATAATTTCTTCTCATTCTTTTCTTTTGTGGCAGTTCATGAAGTAATCATTTATATATTCTTGTTAGCTCTGCAATTAATGATTTTTTGGCTGCTGTTAACAAATTGCAAGTCCTCATAATCATATCAGGTGACATTCTCCAATGGCCCTTCTTATTTTATCAGCATCCTTATATTTTTCATCTTTCCCACATATCAGGTCACAGCATAATAATTATAGATACTGCCAGTCAGGAGTGTTATTTTGATTCAACATTTATAATACATCACATGAAAGAATACCTCATGGCTGTGATGTCTGAGACTAGAAATTGTGAAATGTCTGAATCATGTTTCATGCTTGTGGGATTACTGTAATTTTTTGTACTACTCTGTTTTTGATTTTAGTAAACATTGCCATTATTTTATGCAATTGTCAGTCAGCCTAGGAAAAGCATTTACATTATTGTAAAACCTTGGATTTCTATACTGTACATTTAAAGTCTAATAATTTTTTTTTTCTTGCTTCAGGAATTTCAAGTTGACATCCTGGATGATCAGAAGAGTATTGTATTGACTGCCCCAGCTACATCCAATACTTTCAAAAATGCTGCTCATGACAGTGCAAAGCTTAGCCAAAAGTAAGTAGTCTGTGCCACCAATCTCTTGGTTCGAACATTGGAATAGGGTCTGAAATGTGTACTTTCATTGAGTGTTGTTTAAAAGCCCTACCACCCGTGGCTAGTTAGAAAATGTGAATGCATAGGTTTTTGAGCCCCTCACTACTTTACTGCCATTTTACTAAAATTTCCCTGCTGACTATTTAAATATTTATTTATGTATTTCAGTGTTAAAGTTATTGTTAACCTCTGGAATGTGCACTTGTTGATTTCCTCTGAAGTAAGCATAATTTTATTCATAGAAAATAATAGAAGCTGAGAACTGACAAGTAACTCCTATATTTTATGCTGGAAAAAAAAGCTTGTGCAGATATTTTTAAGTCAGGACTGCTTGAGCTGCTGCTTGGAACCTATGGGGTAATAGTGTTTTTATTCTACCATGCACAAAAGAATCCTTGAGTTAATGTCCTAGGTGTCACTGGGGAAAGTCTTGCATTATATGAGGACTCAAACTTCATGCAACACATCAGCGGGCTATAGTTGTTCTTACTGTTGAGATGAGGATAGTTCCAATAAAATAAGTGTATTATGATGCTAGATTTTCAGCTCAATTCATCTGATTAACCCTTAAACGCCGAGCCTCTATTTACAAAAACGTCTCCCGTATGCTGGCAGCGTTTGGGAGTTAGCGACGAAGCGGAAAAAAAGTTTTTTTTAAAAAATCACAGCACGCTCAGTTTTTAAGATTAAGAGTTCATTTTTGGCTCATTTTTTTTTCATTGCCTGAAGTTTAGTATGCAACCATCAGAAATGAAAAAAATATCATTATCATATATAAATATTGAAATATATGACAGGGCATAAAAAATTTTTCATATATAATTTTATACAAATCGCGCTGTGAGCAAAACGGTTAAAGCTAACGGTTTATTTTGTTTTTCTTTGTATTGTACACTAAATTGCGATGATTTTGGTATATAACAAATCGTAAAACGATCAAAGCAACACAATGAAAATATTATCACAAAATGATGCATGAATTAAGTAACGTGTGGACGTAAAAAATTTTTTTTCAAAAATTCACCATAAATCGAAATATTTTGCTAGAGACTTCCCGTTTGTTGAAAAATGAAGCTAATTGATTGAATATTACTAGACTGTAAGTGTTTTAGTTTACAATTGCAGTTTTTTACCATTTCAGTCGAGTTAAAGTTGACCGAAAGTTGAATTTTTTCTATTTATCGTGATTTATATAAAAATATTTCAAAACTGATAAAAGCTACAACCATGAGCTATTTTTTGTTGTATTTTACATGAAATTGTGCACATTTTCATATATAAAACTTTATGTAACAACTAATATAAAACGGTGCAAATATTACGTAAAACGCGTGTGAAAAGAATTTCTGAGATGTTGGCCGAGTTACGCATGAGACGTAAGGAAAATGTTTTTTCAAAAATTCACCATAAATGGAAATATTGTGCTAGAGACTTCCAATTTATTGCAAAATGAAGGTAAATGATTGAATATTACTAGAATGTAAGAGTTTTAGCTTACAATTGCGTTTTTCTACCATTTCGGTCGAGTTAAAGTTGACCAAAGGTAGAAATTTTGGCAGTTATCGTGTTTTATGTGAAAATATTTCAAAACTGATAAAAGCTACAACCATCAGCTATTTTTTGTTGTATTCTACATGAAATTGCGCACATTTTCATATATAAAAGTTTATGTAACGACTAATGTAAAACGATGCAAACATTATGACAAACGAAAGAATTTCTGAGATGAATTTCTGAGATGTTCAGCCGTAAAGGAAAAAGTTTTTTATTTCAGAAATTACCATAAATCGAAATATTGTGCTAGAGACTTCCAGTTTGTTGCAAAATGAAGGTACATGATTGAATATTACTAGAAAAGTTTTAGCTCATAATTTTTTTTTTTTTTTCGAAGGTTGAAATTTCACCAGTTAAATCGAAAATATTTTGATAAAAGCTAGAGTTATTTTCTGTTGACTTACAGTTTGTTGCTAATATAAAATGGTGCAACATTACGACAACATGAGAAAGAATTTCTGCATGATTGAATATTACATAAAGAATGTGCTAGAAGGTAAATGATTTTTAGCTTATAATTGCGTTTTTACCATTTTGGTCAAGTTTAAAGTTGACCGAAGGTTGAAATTTTGGCAGTTATCGTGATTTATGTGAAAATATTTCAAAACTGATAAAAGCTACAACCATGGGTTGTATTTTGCTGTATTTTACATGAAATTGCGCACATTTTCATATATAAAACTTTATGTAACAGCTAATATAAAACAGTGCAAAAATTATGAAAAAATGACGAAAGAATTTCTGAAATTTTCGGTCGAGTTACCGAGCGGGCGTAAGGGAAAAGTTTTTTTCAAAAATTCACCATAAATCGAAATATTGTGCTAGAGACTTCCAATTTGTTGCAAAATGAAGGTACATGATTGAATATTACTAGAATGTAAGAGTTTTAGCTTACAATTGCGTTTTTCGACCACATAGGTCGAGTCAGAGTTGACCGAAGGTTGAAATTTTTTGCAGTCGACGTACGGTACGTCCACTTGGCACCCAACAGACAATTTTAGTCGACGTATGATACGTCCAGTAGGTGTTTAAGGGTTAAAGACCAAAAGGAAGCAACTTTTCACAGCGAAATAGGAAAAGACCAAAGAAGAAAACATAGCACATGACTTGCAACTATTCAAGAGAGACCACAGGGAATGGAATGTTGGCAGCCAGGGTCTGAGACCAGTGGGAACTTGTGACTCATGATATCAGTGTAAAAGAGACCAAAGAGCATAGAAGGCATTTGACATTTGTATAAAAGAGGCCAAATGAAATGTGAATTTTTATAGTTAGTAAGAGACCTAAGGGAATAGAAGATGCTAGACAGTTGGGGAGGATGAGACTGACAATAACAGAGCACCTCTGACAGACAGGTAAGAAGAAACCGAAGGGAACAGGTGACTTAACATCTAGGTAGGAAGAGACTAGGTGGAACAGTAATAAATTAAGGGTAGAAAGAATGTTGCAATAGACCAAAAGTCTGCAGTGCTTTGCATTAGGTACATTGTATGCAGTAACAGGCCTTCATTGATTATTTTCTGCAACAGACAGGTCATTGTGGTGGCATGGAGTGGGAATTTTCAGTATTATATTCCCTTGGGTATGTAAATTTCAATCTTACTGCAAGTTAACATATTTTCCTGTTTTAATCCATTAACATTAACACTATAGTAGTAGATAATTTAAGTGTTTTCTTTGAATGTTTTGCAACTAGGTGATAAAACATCTATTGCTTGCCCCATATTTTTTGAATAGTCCTGTTTTGCTTATGTGAACTTTCTAGGTGATATATATTTTCAGGTTTTCGTTTACTCACATCTATGGACCATCAACTTCTCAGAAGGAATTATTTGAGGAATCAACCTTGGGTTTGGTCAACGATTTTGTAAAAGGCCAAAACCTGTTGCTTTTTACATATGGTGCTACAAACTCTGGCAAAACTTTCACAGTACAAGGTAAAGATTTTTTTATTGAAATGTTTTTTTTACAAGGAAGGCACACACCTGATTTTAGGGCCATCTTAGAATTTTATTGAGCAAATAATTGCATCAAAATTATATGCATCATTTCTGATTTTATCTCTTGTTCTACAGGGACATCTTCAGATCCTGGTGTCTTGCCTCGTACATTAGATGTTCTTTTTAGATTCATTGGAAATAAACATTACCCAAGGAACGACCTTAAACCCCGATATTTTTGTGGTGTTAGCCGGCTAGAAGAAAGAGATGTCAAGAAGGAAGAAGAAAAAAAGCAAAATATTTTTAAGATTAGTCCTGAAAATACATCAAGATTCTCAGGATCCTTATCAGTAAGTTGCCAATAGACTCTGAATATCTTATTATATTGTATATTATATATTAAATTGTGCACAAACTAATTGCCATTTTATACTATTATGATAAAGATTTTAGTTTGTGATATAATATATAAACTCTTATAAATGTTTCCTCAGAACCTGTCCAAGTTTTCCAGTGAGACCAGTTTGAATGAAACTCAGCCATCAAGCACAGACACTAGTACAGGTAAAGCTTAGACACTGTTCTGACATATGCTTTTATTTGTTTGTGATAAATTTGTGATGAGTAGTAATTTTCAAAGCAAATTTGTATAATCTGTAGTACAGCGGCATCTCAGCTTAGCAGATTTCGTTACTTGACAGGCTTACTCAAGTCTGGTAACAATGATAGAAAAATTTTACACCTACTGGAGAAATCCAGTAAGTATGATAGGGTTATTGGACAGTAGGCCGAGGGTTTCTTGTTTGTGCCTTTGAGGGTGGAGGGTGAATGAATGAACAAACATACTCATGTCTACTGACACTTCTTTTGGCTGTGCCCGTGAAGGTAGACTGTGAACACACACATTACCGACACTTCTCCCTTTGTGCATCATGTTAGGAAGTAGTACGCAGTTACTCTGGGCCAAACTCACTCACTCTCTCCTACAATATTTTTATTGACATTACTTCATGCATTACTCTACTGTGCTGTGCTTAATACAATACATTGATGTAGTATTACACATTCTATAGTATATGTGCAAGTGTACAGGGTATGTGCACATGTGTGCATCATATTAGTATAAACCACACACCAAGAGTGTGTTTCTCTCTCTCTCTCTCTCTCTCAACATTTTGTTATGAAGAATTTGGGTTAATATTTAAAAAGAAACAATGTTTATTTTTTATTTATATTGTGTGGTTTTTGTACACAGTGCTTTACACATCTTGTAAGAAGTAGGTATAGGTATGCACAAATTGTTAGAAGCAATTCATTTTGCAAATGTATCTGAATTCGAATGATAAGTAACCTATATGCTTGTATCATGCAATATTTTAAGAAGAAATTTTATATCTGATTTTAGAGGGTCGCACCATACATGAGATACAAAATGTGTATATGGAAACTATTAACTCAGGCTGTCTGTTACGGGATTCATTTACAGAAGTCAAATAGCATATTACAGCTGTATTTAAGATAAAGGTAATGGTAATGAAATGGATATTTTTCTTGCTGAATCCATTTATATTGTATTCTCATGTTATATCATCATCATAAAAACTGATTGTCCACCACATGCATTTAAGTAGGATAGGGTAATGTTTAGGTTTACAAAATCAGCTGATGGAAAGCTACTACCAAAATAGTTAGGAGAACCATTTTTTATCTGCTAAAAGAAACTGATTATTACTGGAATTAATATGTTTATTTTTGTACATAAATGTAAAGCAGGTATACAAAGGTAAACTAACACACAGTAAACTAAAATCCTGCAAAATTGCAAAACAGCTGTTTCTCAATTTTGTTGTTTTTGGCCAAACTCGATGTTTATGCCAATGTTTTGGTTAATGGTGCTCATGAAGTAGTAAGTGATTGTTAATTATAAGAAATGGTTATGAATTGTTACATGAGCCATAAGTTTGGTAATCTTGTTTGAAAGCCTAGCTTAGTGTAATCTACAAAAATTAATTTGCCTGTAAGTAAAGTTTAGATTTTTTTTGTACTTTTATTTATTTAACAAGAGATGGGATTACAGACTGTGTAGGAAAGAGTTTAGCTCGATGTTATCTGGGCAATTGAAAATGTACCTTGCATGATACACAAGATATGTGATGAAGTCACGTTTTGGGGACAAAATTTTAAGGTCACATGGTACAAGAGAACAGGTGATGCACAATCATATATGGCTATTTAATACTTTAAATTGAATGATAATTACAAAACACCAGTTAGGATAGGCTATTAGATAATTATATGGAATTGTGCTCAACCATAAGCTATAAGAGTCAGCCCCAGGGTACTCAGTTGTTTATGTCTCTTACTTGGTGGATTTCATTACTTAGTGGAAAGGGCAAACCCCTGAGCTGTTTGTAAGTTGAGAAGACACTGTATTAATATCATGACCATTTGGAGTATATTGGCTGGATGTTTTTCCAAAGCCTTTGTGTAATGAAAATCAAATCCCAGTTATGTATAGGAGATACATTACCTTGGATAGTTCAGAAAAGCAAAAATGGCAAAATTTTATTTAGACATGTCAGTGACACACACACACACACACATTCCATTATTTTACTTTGCTAACACTAATCCTTATGAATATGACCTGTGACCTTTTTTTTGTCACATTTTCAGTTTCGTCTGTGATTGAAGTGCCTTGCCAAGAAGATCAAACTATTGAAACTGCTGACTCAGAAAGCACTGTGTATGCTGTGTTTATATCATTTGCTGAAATTTACAATGAATACATTTATGACCTCTTGGAGAAGATGCCTTTGTCTAAGAAAAATAAGCGCAATCCACTGATGTTGGGGGAAGATCGTAATGCCTCTATATATATTAAAGGTTTGTGTTGGGTGAGTTGTTTGTTCTTAAAATTCAAAAGATTTTGCTTTGCCTATGGTGTTCATGATCACAAATCATGAATCCAAGTATGGAACAGCACTTTGAAAAGATGTAGAACGTTTTGAAAGTCTTTGTACTAGTGTAAGGACTATACCTAAACTTCCTTTCAAAGGAGAGCACATTTAGCTTTTATAAGAATGCATTTTATTTTTTCTGAGTTGGTATATTTAGATCACTTACTTTCTCAGTATTTAACAAGTTCATTATTATATTTGATTGGCTGAATTGCAGTGAAAAACTATGGTGTAATCTTTGAGTATTTTAAGGTGTTATAAAAGTACTTTAACCAGACTGCTAAGTCAGATGCTATTAATGTTGTTGACTTGAAAGTTTTAATCTAAAATGATGGGGAAAAATTACATGATACTAAGCAAAAAGTTAATGTTGTACTGAAAAGTCAGAAGAAAACACTGGAAGAGTCCAGAAAGCGAAAGACAGAAAGCAGTGCTGCAGAACTTGACCAGACTCTCAGAAGGGTAATTGAAAGATTGATCTTAAATGAAACTTGAAAATGCAGTAAGATAGAATTGAATTAGTTAATCGGGTAGGTGAGAAGTGACCTAAGTGGTGGATTGTTCAAAGAAGTGTAACTGAGAGAGAGGGGTCACTACAAAGGAACTTTAGTGCTATTGCAGTGTGTTTCACAAGGCGCAGTGTGATTGGTACACCCAAGTTGTTGGCCTTAGTATATTATTACTTGTTCTGGCAGGAATACGCACATACAATTTTGTAGATACTCAGCACACTGCGGCTGTCTGCTGACTCCACACCACTGTTATTATTATGATGTACTATTTTGCTAGTTTTTATAAATACATGTTAAGAGGTATTACAAACTTAGAAAGATTACAGAAGTTAGGCTGTACAGGCAGTCCCCGGTTAACGGCCGGCTTGGTTAATGACGACCTGGTTTTGTGGTGCTTGTCTAGCGACGAAAATCGGCAATTTTCAGCGCCGAAAATCGCCAATTTCCACTTATCGGTGCTGATAATTGGGTATTGGCACCAATACATACCTAACAGAGGCGCCGACAACTGAAAATTGGCAATTTTCGGCGCCGATAAGCCCGAAGATCACTGAAAAAGCCCCAGAAATCGCCGATTTTCGGTTAGTGGCGATTTTTTTATCATCACACCCCCAGAGTGGAACCCCCGCCGATAACGGAGGACTGCCTGTATTGAGTTATAACTGGAAGAACAAAAGAGGATGTTGACATCAATGGGGGATTTTAAAGTATATTTTATAGACTTCAAAATTAAATGAATTGTCGGAGATCTAGAGCTTTATTCTGTGATTAAGGCTCAAGAGTCTGAAGTATTTGAGAATGGAATCTGCTTATGGTCTGGGAGTCACAGAAAATTTCTACTTTTTGTAATTACTCCTAATTTCAGTGAATTTTAGGTTGTATAAATTTTGATTTGTGTTTTTGGCTCCCATAGGTCTGCAAGAAGTACGTGTAAATAGTGCCGATGAAGGCCTGCAACTTTTGCAAATAGGCCGTCAAAATTTGCACTTTGCAGCCACCCGTTTGAACCACAACTCTTCAAGATCGCATTGCATTTTCACTATCAAAGTTATAAGGGTTGCCAATGCTAATGATCCACACGTTGCTAGAGTATCGATGTGAGTATTCTCTACATCTTAATGGACATGCATGGAAGTCATAACCTTTGCAGTAACAGTTAGCTTGGAAACATATTGTTTCCCATAGGATAAGTAAGCTCTAAAAAAATGTAAGATATTGTTTACAAAATAGGGTAAAACGGGAAAATAAGAACAGGAGAAAAATAACTAAGCAGACAAAAAATGGAGTGATATAACTGCATGGCTTGTTTTTCCAATTTTAACCATTTTTACTTTTAAGAAATAGAGATACAAGTAGAAAGGGGATAATGTTAAAAAATTATGAATATACAAAAACAAGGACTTTGGACCTTGTAGTTGAAGCTTTCTTCGAGCTCTCCTTTATCACATCATACACTCACATCACTTGTGTTGTGCTTTTTTATTTATAGGGGCAAAGTTAAGAGAAAAAGTGAAAGCAGGGACAGTGATGGATGCAGGTACATTATGGTCTAAACTAAAGGGTACATTCATTTTCCTTTCTCTCATAGTGACTGCTTTTAAGTAAGCATCATTTGTTATTGTTTAAAGTTGTGTACTTTATTTGGGAAGTTTTGTCATATTTTATTAATCATGGAAAGTATGGGTTGGTAGAAAATCCTCAAATGGTTAAGCCTGTGAGTTGTCTCGATTTTTTTCTTGTGTATGGTTTATGGCTGACTATGTTATGCAAAACACTATTTGTCTCACAAGGGCATGATCTTGTTGGCTGGGGCATGTTTGAGTTGTGCAAGTGCAAACTAGTTTTGTGGTTTTGAGTTGGTATTGCATTTTATTTTTGTGGATGATGCTATTCCCCTCTTATTTGGTTCAATGCCCAGGTCTGTATGCCTAAGTTCAAAAGCAGAATTGCTAGAGGACTTATAGTGGTTAGATTTTGATTTATGTACTTTATTACATTAGTTTTAATTGTATAACTTTTGTTTGAATAGTTACAAAAGAATGTGGAAAGGTTAGCTATCAAGGAGCATAGTAGATTATTTATTTTCACAGCTACTTAATTTTCAGCACAGTTTTTAGATATTACCAACTGTTATTTCTTTGCCGCTAAAGATATATCATCTCCATGTGTGAGGTCCTTTTAGGTTATAGGAGAGCTGAAAATTCTTAAACAACTAATAGCATAAGTGGACTTTTGCATTTCAAAGTGATAGCACACTCAGACAAAGAATGGTATAATAGATATGTATATTGTATACTGTATATGATGCTTGATAACAATGTTAAGCATGTATGTGTTACTAAATTATGTATACTATACTGTATAGTCATTTTGTAAATGAACTCTCCTTACCACAAATTGGCAAGTAAGTAGCTCCATCAAAGTTGCCAATTTTTCAAAGTATTCTTATGCTTTGAGAATTGTATTTATTGGCAATCATGTCTGAGTTTGATTTTGCCATTATTGCACACATTAATAAAAGCTACAGTGTTTACAGTTTCCAAATTGAAAATGAATTTCAGAACAACTGTAATAATTGTAAGACTTGAAATTGTGTGTGCTCTGGTGAACCTTTTCACCTCATGTGGTCAGTTAGTGTACTGTCTTGCATTATGTTTTTCATGGCAAATCCATCACTATGGAAACTCCCTTTGATTATTTGGGTTATAGTTGGCACCGCTGTTCATCATCTAAAAGGAATTAGACTTCTTGTGTCTGGGTCTACTCTTGAGAAACTTATCAGGTTCCTCCTCCTTCCTAAATTGCAACTAAGGTTATTTATATGTAATTAATGTGCTTGCAGAAGCAAAATGCTTTAACAATGAAATACATTTCTCTACAAAATTAGTAATCGTAATCTTTAGTGCCTTTCTTCTTCTTACTCTTCCAGATGGAGGTTAGCAGAGAGGAATGATGCATTATTTCTTAGAAAACATGTTTTTTTGCAAACCCATAACTTTGTCAAGTTGTGTTTGTGGAAAAACATGTTTTGTTGTAAAAGTTTAAACAACTTGCTTAAGACTTTCAGGTCATCGGAAACTGGTTAGTTGAGTGACTGCATAATTGTAAGCAAAACCAGCTCTACAAATTGGGATTTTGCTGAGAAGTAGAGGAAAATTCAAAATTTGAGAAACACTTTCATGTTCTTTTCATGAGCACAAATAAATGTTCAGTGACAAATGTTGGGTTTAAAGAAATTTGGATAAAACAGAAAGAAAAGAAATTGAAAAATAGTAGGTGTACCAAACTTTTGAAAATAAAAACACCAGTAAATCATGAACACACACACATATGAGTGGGACTGATGAGTGAGGACCTGGTGTTGGGTTAGAACTTGTAAGTCTTGTTAGTACTCAGACAGCAGAAATTCATTATACAAGAAAATTCATGTCACTGGTTTTGTATCTAATGCTTGAATAGGAATAATTTACAGGAACATTGTCGTATAATTTACAGGATGTCCATCTGTGACCTTGCTGGGGCTGAGCGTGCAGCAAAAACGAAGAGCACTCATGATAGACTGAAAGAGGCAGGCAACATTAATAGCTCACTTTTAGTGCTCAGTCGATGCCTTGATGCTCTCAGGTAAGTTGATAGTATATGTGATTTTTCTTTACTTATGAATCTGGTTCCAGCATTGTAATATTCAGATGGAGACTTGTTTTAACTTATTTGGTTATCCTGGTTTTTATTACTGTTTTTCCTGAGGAACTATACTGTATATAGTGACTATTCTGTATGTCCAAGGTTAGGTTTTCAAACTCCCTTACATATGTTGAAAATTTACATTAGTCAGAAAACCCCTTCAGAATCCTATCAGCTGCCTCCAACATATTCATCATATCAAAACACAGTCAATAGGAAATACGGTTGCAGATTCTGGAGACGATTTTTGAATCTTGGTGACAAGGTAGTTGACTGATGGAGATGGGGGCCAAGAATGGGCATCCCTCACTTGGCCTCACTGTGCCTTTTGTTTGTATTTTTTGTGTCATGTGGCTATCTATGTTTTTTCTCGAATTGGAGAATAGGCATGACCAGCACTGGTGTGGGCATCGAGGGTAACCATGTCGTCGCTTCATGTCTACCCTGTAGGTGGACCCACTTGAGATATGGCCTTATATTAGGGGCGAGGGTTGTACTCGATTCTTGCCTTGTGAAGTATGCGCTTCCTGGTCCTCCCATCTTGGGAGAAATGTGGTAAGATAACTATTACACATCAAAACTGATGATACAGGCACTATTTAATTTAGTAAGAAAGGTTTGCCTTTTGAGCTACAATGTGTAAAAATTGCAAAAGGGAAAAGGCTTGTTTTCAAAACTACTTGTTGCACTTGTATATTTTGACCAGAGAAATATATGCTTTCAGATGCACATTCAAATACTGAAACAAAAGTGAGAAGACCCAAGACAGTTCTGAGTACGTTAAATATTCCAGTGTGTATCAAAGGCTATAAAATAAGCATGGCTGATGTTGGTAAAACAGATCAGGCTTTACATCACTATACTGACATTGGTAAAACAGACAGTATAAACTGTTAGAAATGAAGCTGATTCAATTATGGGTTTTGGATTTTCTTGAAATGTACAAGTTCATAAAGAAAAGAAAAATTTACTTGTTAAAATTTATGGCTGTACAATGTGAAGGCACACACTGCCAATAAGCCAGAAGTGACTAAGAAAGTCATTCTACCATAGTTAAGTGGAAGTCATTTTATTGATGTGTACATTCAGAAAAAGCTCAAACTATCTAAAAGATGTAGCATGTGTTATCTTATGACATACAAAAGCCTAAAAGATACTAACATAAACCGTGCCTTGAAGTCCTTGGTCTCTGTGTTATTCCATGCTTTGAGAGGTATCACACTGAAATGAATTGCCGGTAAGAGCCACAGAAACATATTAGTATTTTGATGGTTGCCTGTGTATTATATGCATATCTTTGTATTCTGTTGTAATAATAATAGAATACCTTTCCAACATCCATAAATGGTGTACTACAATTAAAAATCAACTTTCGAACATTTCAGGATACGAACAGACATCCGGAATGTAACTTGTTCATAAGTTGGGGGGTGACTGTACTGTATAGAATGCTGTATTAGACCATACCATAAAGTATATGTATGCACTCAAAAGTTAATAATGAAGCAGAAATAAAAAAAAAAATTTACTCTGATGAAAAGTAACATGGAAGAATTATAGTAAGCCCCCCAGTGGATACGTTCCAGACCCCCTGCGGATAGTTAAAATCTGTGAATACTTGCCACCCCCCCCCTCTAAAAATGCTTACAACTGCCTATATTGAAAGTTCAAATACCAAATGTATACTTAAAGTATCATCCTACATCAAATATACCTTAAATTATTATCCAATAACTGTATTAATCTTTGAAATTATATTATTAATGCAATTTCAAAGTCATCTTAAACATTAGTACCCTTAAAATATATACATACGTACTTCTAATCCTTCCAGCCAAAGCAGAGGGAAAGAGAGTTACCACTTCAACTTATATTCAACGAGGCTGGCTGGGGCAAAAGAAAGAAAGAAAGAAAGAGATAATTAGTAAATGTATTTTATTATCCCCCCCCCTCCAGGTGCATTTCCCTTTCTTATTCCCTATGCTACATATTGTCAGCTGTAATATTTCTTTGCAGCAGCTCTTCAGTCCCACCTGCATTGCCTGTTTGTTTCTTATATGTACCTTTTGAGCTCTTCTCATGCACTTGTTCAAGTTCTTTAATTTTACCTTACTGCAATTTCATTTCTCATATGAAAACTAATCATTGGTGCAAGACTTGTAAGACTTAGAAGTGTTTCCTTTAGTGTTTATACATGCATACAAAAGTAATGTAACTAGCAATTAAATTAGAGAATAGGTTCAGACCACTTGAGGGCTGAATGCTATCATCTCATTCACTTGCCAGTTATATTAACATTTTATATACCATAGGGAAAAGTGGTTTAGTGTCATTCATACAAATAAGTATAATTTTTAGAAGGTTGATTATTTTTAAGCTTGGATGATTTTCTCAGATATTTTTTTTTATGTGAAATGGCAGTAGTCCATATCAAACCTTTCAAGAAAATGTGCACCATAATATTTAACAAGTTATACCATCATTCCCTTTTATGATATTGTAACTTTCTCCCCAATAGACAAAACCAAGGGCAGAAGATTAGCAAGAAAAAGGAAGCTCCTGTTCCTTACAGAGACAGTAAACTAACAAGGGTATTCCAGAGCTTTTTCTTGGGTCGAGGTAAAGCTGCAATGATTGTCAACATTTGTAAATCACCACTATTATTCGATGAAACCCTGCAGGTCCTCAAATTTTCTGCAGTTGCAAGACAGGTATGTTGTATCAAATATATTCTTTACATAAAATGTTTTTTAGGGGAAAAATATATTTTTAATCTTCGTTTTTCCTCTGATATATTTTGCCTAATATTTCCCTTATCTATCTCTACGGAAATGAATATATCTATATTACTTTTAGCTCAGATGTTGATATTCGGTAGCTGCTGGCAGTCCTGGAACTAGTTTACCGTTTTTATGTAGAATTTCGGAGAATAATTGCAGCAGCTTATTCTCCCTCAAATTTACTTTTCACATTCAGCATTCCTTGCTGAACTGGAATTGCTAAGATATTTTCAAATTTGTAATATTTGAACAAATTTTGTTCAAAGTAATAACATATTACAGTATCATAAAATATGCCCAGTAGAATATTTAAAGAGACCCATACTGAGTGGGAAGAGAACAAGAGAAGTGGATAAAAATTGATAGAGAGTAGTTTAGCTTATAAGTTTCTTCAGTATGATGCACAGTGTTCACTACTGTGTAAGTGGTACCTGCAAACAGGGAGTACAGTAATGCCAACTGATATATGCAATTACCAGTTGTAAAAAACAGAGAGGGAGAATTTGATTGCATGTTCTCTTTAGTTTTAGTTTGTTCATGACAACCCCATTAATCCTGTACTGTATTTTAATTGTCAGTTTTATCATTCATATTTATCATATGAAAAGTTGTAATGTCATCAGCGTTGACATGTAGAACTTTTTGTGGAAGTATATGAAGTATACTTGAGGTGAACCAGCAGTCAGGTACATAAGTAGCACTATTCTCTTAACATGAAAAGAAAAGGTTTTTCTCTCATAGTGAGGTTGGTAAGGCTTTTTGCATGCAACCCTGAACACACGAGTTCAAATCCCTCTTAGGAGCTGAAGTTCACTTCTCTCATTTAATTATCAGTTCCAGCACTTGTGCATCTCATGTGAAAAAGTCTTATCAGTACTGATGTGTGAGACAGCTATCCATGGAAGTATTCAAAAAGTAAAGCATAAGGTGGGCACAAAAGTAGTACTGTACTTACTAGCTTTTGAATAGAAAAAAGTTTTCTTCCAAGTATGGGTGAATAGAAAAAAGTTTTCTTCCAAATATGGGTGATAAAGCTTTGTGCTTGCAACTTGGAAGGCACAAATCCAAATCCCACTTGATAGCTGAAATTCACTTCAGTTGCAAGTTACTGTTTTCTTCCAAAGTATGGTCAGTAAAGCTTTGTTCATGCAGCTTGGAAGACATGTTCAGATCCCTATTGAGAGATGAGGTTCAATTCTTTCATTTGCATCTTTCACTCTGTATTTTTGGATAACAGTTGTGGCAAAGAACTTCCTTTTAAGTGGAGGGGGCTTCCATTTTATTTTGCCTTGCAGGACTTGGTAAAGAGGGTACTTGTTTCTTGTTTTAGGCCCCAGTTGCATTGGTATTTACCTCTTATTTTTCCTATTTTCCCCTCATTTAGCTGTCCAACTTTAACATTATTATGCTCCAGTCATCTCTTAATTTAAGGTCATAGGTTAAAAATGAAGAGGTACTTGAAATATTGCAGTGAGATGGCTGAAATTTTCAGGGGTTAGTGAGCTTGGTAAGACATGATATTACTAGAAATTTTTTGCAATTTAGACCAATAATTTTTTTTTTTATTTTTTACTTATTTTTTAAAAATTTTAGTCTTTCAACTTTATTGAATTTCAATATATAGAGGTAATTGTTTTGTTTTAAAGCAAATTATATAGTTGTACAATATATGATTTGAAAGTTTAAAAGAATTAGTAGACTTTTTTTTTTTTTTTTTAGAAAATTTTGAAAATTCAAAATTTTAATTTTTTTTTGAATTGGAAAATTCAATAGAGCATATAAAAGGAAAGAGAAAAAATGAACTTCAGACCATGAAATGTGTCTACATTTCCTGCAGAATTACAGTAAACCCCTTGTATTTACAGTGGATGCGTACCACACACCCCGTGAATAGCTAAAACCTGCGAATACTTAGAATCCTTCTAAAAATGCTTAGAACTGCCTATTTTGATATTTCAAACAAACAAAAAAAAACTAAAAATGCTTGTACAGGTATTCTACGTACGATGGGGTTAGGTTCCAAAAAAACCCATTGTTTGTTGGAAAAAACGTATCTCGAATATAGCCTACCCTACACTAGGGTATTCGGCACCATGTATACATATATGGTAGCCTACCCTACACTGTAAAGTATACTCTGTACATACACGGTATGGTAATTGTTAATATCAGCTAATTCTGGAGGTTCATGCAGAGTGACTTATGATAATTCAATACAAAGGGAAATTGAATAACAAACAAGAATTAGCATTTTAGCCTACACTATGGTGAAAAAATATCATTATCATATCGCGCGAAAAAATTTTCGTATAAGGTAGCCTAGTTTTACATTATACTGTACTCTATATTCACATATCATATTATACAAACATCAACATACAGAAAACAAAATATGCATCTTTTCCATGGATCTTTTAAAATGTTATGCCTTAATTCACTGTATCCAATAATATTGTATATATTCTTACATTGCTTTTGTATTATAAATTACGATCATTGCTTTGGTTTGGAAATTGATTACGCGTTAAGTTTATTTCGCTTTATTTAACTCAGTTCAGAGCATTTTTCTTGCTTCTAGTTAGCGTAAATGAATCTCTAGATACTTTATTTATATGGGGCAAGGTTATTTTTCGTTATACGAAGTGCCTTTAAGTTGAAATATATAACTTAAAATATGTCTCGTTGTGAAAGTAACAGCTATTTTTTCATTAACCCTGGCGCCGTCTTTTTCCAAAACGTGTGTGTTCGTGTGTTAAATCGTCCGCCAAGCCTCTATTTACAAAAATGCTTGCATGGTCTGACAACAATGATTAGGGGAGAAACAGATGGAAATATTGTATGCCGAAAAAAACAGGGTTTGAGAGTTAGCTAGAGACTTCTCGTTTATTGCAAAATGAAGTAAATGATTGAATATTACTAGAAAGAAAGTTTTTTTAAAAAAATCACAGCACAGGTTAGTTTTTAAGATTAAAAGTTCATTTTGGCTCCTTTTTTCTCATTGCCTGAAGTTTAGTATGCAACCATCAGAAATGAAAAAATATCATTATCATATATAAATATTGAAATATTTACTAGAGACTTCTCGTTTGTTGAAATATATGACAGTTTTAGCTTACAATTGCATTTTTTCGACCATTTCGGTATGAAGGAAAAAAAATTTTCATATAAAATTGTATACAAATCGCATTTTGTGGTCAATATCTCAAGATAATTGACAAGGTCACACATCCCTTGTTAAAGCTAATTTTGAAAATGTTAGTTAGTTTTGTTTTCTTGTTGTATTGTAAACTAAATTTCGATGATTTTGGTATATAACAAATTGTAAAATGATCAAAGCAACACAGAGAAAATATTATCACAAAATTATGCATGAATTAAGTTGACTGTGTTGTACTTCAGAATGTTCAGTCACTCCTTTTCATAAGCTTTTTACACAATAACAGGTAGACAATGGTTTACAACTCATTCCACTATCACCACACAGCTCTTCAAAATGGCTCCTCTCTCTCTCTCTTTTTTTTTTTTCAAAAATTCACCATAAATCGAAATATTTGCTAGATTTGTTCCCATTTGTTGCAAAATGAAGTTTTATCACAAAAAATTATTTAGTAAATGGTTGAATATTACTAGAATGTGAAAAAGCTTTTGTGAATATTTATCTGAAAAATACAAGAAAGGTAAGATTTTTTGAATAATGTTGCATTTTCGACCATTTGGCTAATTAAGTTAATTTGTAATATCTCAGATTTGTCTAGTCTTGCTTGACACAAAGGTTGAAATTTTCAACAAAGTAAAATAAAAAGTGTGCAGGAGCTAACAACAGCTCCGATTTTCCCACTCGGACATAAAATATCTCAGCATAAAGTGTGAGGTAATGCGTGATTTATATATAGGAAAATATGTCAAAACTGACACTACTCCTGTACTACAGAAACTCTCACTCTTCATTAATTAATACAAAAGCTACAACCATGGGTTATTTTTTTCTTGTATTCTACATGAAATGGTTTTGTCAGTGATTGTTTAAGGACTTGAGACATTTTATATATAAAAATCTGACTTACCGCTGGGAGAGATAATGCAGTGATCAATTACATCAGAAGTCCTTGGTCCGTTGGAATAGCAATCCTTTCCCCTATGTTCGAAGGGGCAGAGACAAAGGGGCTTAAATGGACTGCCTGGCAACACGTCTTGCTTCAACGGGCACTACTCTCAGCCTGTTTTTGGAGCCTGGGGTAGCTTGGTTGCGACTGGTCTCGGTTCTTCCCACAAGCCAACTTGGCTTGGATGTAGGTATTGTCTGGAAAATGACAAAGGTTCACCAGTACAAAAAGTCATAGAAAATTGAGCTTAAGGTACAGCCTATCTAAGGTTGGTCCTAGCAAAACCTATCCTGTCTATCCCTTTGAACTAAAATGCCTACCCCTTTGACGGTTGGGATCTTTTCAAAACAACTCCTGCTACTTCCCGCTCACTTGTCTCCTGCAAGAGGCATCTACTCTTGCCAGCTGTTATGTTAGAATTAATTTTATTCTATTTCAAACAAAGCAGAGAGGTCAAACAGCTAATATTTATAATAATATATATATATATACATACACATTCATATAAAAAAAGCTAATATGTATTCTTTTCAGTCTGGGACTTGCCTAACACGCAAGCGTAAAATTGAAAGTTTCCAGTGTTTTTATTTTCTACATATGCATGAATGGAAAATGGAACCAATTTGCCATTTTGCATGGGCTTGATCTCATGTAAATTTAACTTTGGCTTCTTGCCCTCGTGCTGGCCTCATCTGTTTAAAATTTGTGTACTTCCATATGAGTAGTTAACCATATCATTAAATCTTTTTGATTTTATATTATTATGGTATGTTATATCTAGTTTGTTGAATAGCAAATATGAAGCTTAAATTATTTTGCTGAAATAGTTTAAAGGAGACATGTTACTATGATTTAACTTTACTTCATAATTTTGTAAGAGTATAATGACTCATATCATCAAGTGCCACTTTTCTTTAATACAGGTAGCCATTAGTCACTCAAAGGAACCAGAGTGTCAAGTAGCTGTCCCAAAACGGTCAAGCCAGTTTTCAAGATTTGTGAGGCAGTCATTCAACTCATCTGGTCGACTTTCAGTACCTTGGATGAAAGATCCAGCCAGTATAGCTTTTGGTGCCAGGTATTAAAATGGTTTCTTTGTTATGCTATCATTAGCAGCCAAAGAATAGTTAGTCTTGAGTATTGTTATATGGCAACATTTCGTGAATTTATTAGAAATTCATGTAGAACATACTCTTAATGTATGTACAGGCAGTTCCCTGTTATCAGCGATCCGGTTTTTTGGAGCTTGGCTAGTGACAAAAATCGCCGGTATATTCCGATAATTGCATATTGGCGCCGATACATACCTAACAGAGACGCCAATAACCAAAAATTGGCAATTATCAGCATTGAAAAATCGCTGATTTTTGGCTATCAGCGATTTTCACTTGTCATGCCATTGGAACAGATCCCCACTGATAACCGTGGGCTGCCTGTATATATTTATGCATTATTGACTAAAGATAGCATGGTGTGTTCATTTGATCAGCATTTTGAAAAGGGAGTAAATTATTTTTAAGAGAATTTGAGAATCAGCCTGACATACATATTCCTAAAGCTGAATTTTTTTGTGATCAAAACTATATGAAAGTTGCTTCAACAGTGATAAGAAAGAAGACTCCATGGTTATTCAGGAAGAACTTCAGGAAGGCATGGAAGAGGATGATGAGAAGGGAGATGAGAGATATGATGTAAGTAATGCTCTGGAAATTAGTAAATTTTCTATTATCGTCATTATTATTATTATTATTATTATTATTATTATTATTATTATTTTATTATTATTATTATTATTATTATTATTATTATTATTATTATTAATGTTGGCTGCTGTTCTGTTGATTACAATTTCCTCTCCAATTATGTTTTGCAGTACAGCAGAAACATTTATGCAGCCATGATGATTATGTAGTTATTTATGTAGTGGATGGTTGGTGCTACTATTTATTTAGATTAGAATAGTTAATTTTATTAAAAATTAAATTGGATAAGATGTGTCTATACTTAAATTGAGTCCCCTGCCACCTCTCCATTTACCTATAAATGGCAGGTGACTTAGTGATCTCATGAAACTTAGATTGCAGTAGTAATAACAGTGATGATTATAATAATAATCGGGATCAATTAGTAACAGGATGTTTAAAGGTTGTTAATTTTTTATTACTTGTTTTAGTATCTTTGATTCTATATCTTATATTACTGTTTATTTTTTTCCCAGTATTTATCTACAGGTGTTTAAATTAAAGAAGAAGCAGGGAAGAGATTCCCTTCGGGAGTCCTGCAGGACTTCTAAGGGACTGACTCTCTTCTGGGAGACAAGTTTCTCTCGTTGACTCCCAATTCGCATTCTCCTGTGGGGTCTTGTGTTTCAGGGGCTGCGAGAGCGCGGCCGCTCGAGGCCAAGCCCTCGTTGCCAGTCTTGGAAGTCTGCGTCTAAGACTGGTTCTGTGCTTGGCTCTTTCGATCTCTTAGGAAACTGAAAGCAGCCGCTCCTGATTTTTGGGAGTCTCGTGGGTAGCTCGAATTCTATGAATCATGAGCGCTTCCCTGACGAGAGGCACAGGACGAGAGAAAGTGCCGAGATAACCAGGTGTCTGGGTGCCGAGACGCCAGGTGTCTCGATACTGCCCGCCAGCTGCTTCGGTTGCTTGGCTGGGCTTCATTCTTGTGTCTTGAACCTTAGGGGTCGAGCATGCAAGATAGCAGACAAAGAATTCCGTTTTAAACCTTCCTCTCGAGGGGCTTCGGTCTCGAAGGAGTTTAGAGTTTGGGAAACTAGCAATAGTTCACGGCAGACGAGTTCCGCCCTGCCCAGTTCCAGTTGTGTTTGCGCATTCGGCTCGGCCCAGGGTTGCGCTTACAAGACTGGCTCGGCTTCGGCTTGCAAGACTGGCTCGGCTCACCCTGCCTGCCTTGCAGTCTACTGCATACCAACCAGCTGGATCGCATTTGCGTGATCGGCCCTACTCTGTTTTTCCCAATTCCAGTTCTTGGCTATGTTCGAGTGAACTTTTTGCTCTTCCCAGGAAAGCGCTTTGCCACGGCACAAGCGCTCTTCTTCTCCCATGTGGCAGTAATCTCCTTTGGTTGATTATTGCTCACGGTCTGCCTCTCCTGCTTATCTTACTGGCAGGACAGGTAGGTGTACTTTTTCTCCTTACCTGTTCTCTTCTCTCAGTTGTTCCGAGAGGCGCAAGATGGACAGAGAGAGCTCCGACGAACTTCTTTGGATTTCGGCTGCCTGGCGTGCTTTGGGTGTCGGTCCCCTGATTCTCTCAAAGTATAACCAGGTAGCCGAGGAGGGTTTCATGGGATCTGTCAAGGTCTCACTCCAAGGGGAGAGGTAGAGGAGTTTCACGCTTCGGAAACAGCGAGGGTCTTCCTCTTCAAGTTGCGATCACCCTCATGTTTTCGGAGAACTTCACGCCAATTTGTCGGCGCAAGGATCCCCAGGACAGGACCGCGGCTCCCCTGATGAATAATCTTCATCACTCACAACCCTTGCAGTTCCCGAGGGACCGAGAGTGTCGGGGTTCACCGCAGTCCTGGCTTCCGAGAGCATTCTCGACCTGATGAATTCTTTTCTTCGAAGGAGTTAATTCAGGTCGTGACACCAAGCTTCTCCCCTGCCTCGACAGAATATGAATTCTTCTTGCCTCGAAGGGTCTTGACGACTGCAGTTTTTTGGGCAATTCTGGTGCTAAGAAGGACTTTGTCCCAGTTCGGATCTCCGGTTTCATAAGTCCAGAGTTGGCTCTACCCTTAGGAATGAACCTTTACTTGGTTCTGCCTTTCTCTTTCAGAGATTTGCCAGATACCTCGGTAATCAAGGTTCATACCAGGCCACTGCCTTGTCCTTTGGACAGCGGCCAAGACCTTTGGGTCTTAGTCATCTTGACTCGACCTTGAGTCCAAGCCAGCCCCCCCTCAACTCCTTAGCTAAGAAGTCCCAGGCTTCAGAAGAAGATTGCAGAACACATAGTCCTCTTCTTCCCTTCTAGGAAAGTGCACATAACTGTGTCTCTTTCCACCCTCTTTCCCATATGGGAGGAGGGAAGAAGGAAGAGAGAAAAGAAGTATTGACCGGAAGAAGTTCTCCTACTGCTGTTGCCTGGATGAAATAATACTTATCGAGTCTCTGGAACTGACAGTGACATTGCCGAGAACTGGGAATGGATTCCTTCAGGAGATGTATCCATTTCCCTTAGGTCTTGGCAATTCTTTTCATCAGACTTCCATCCCGCCTCCTCTCCTGTGCTCCCGATTCAGGAAATGCCAGCCTGGCTAGAGCTAATTGTCTCGGTACCCTGTCATCTTGCAGAAGCTTCCCCATGGTGGAGAATGGAAGTCTGCTTCCATTCCTCCGTCCTTCTGAGGAAAGAGTTAGGCTAATGCTTGATTGAAGGAACCTTCGAATATGCTTGCATATTCCCCCTCACATCTTGTGTCTACTTACGAATTCACCGATTGAGGAACAGGCACACACCGGTAAGACCTTGTCTTGAAGGTGTGTGACCGAGACGATTAGTACCTTCTCATCACTGTCCTGGGCACAGGGCAGCCTTTTGGCTGTTTGAGAATTCAGGGTGAGGATGTGCGACACTCTCTGGTTTCGTTGAACAACAAACCACAGTAGTGGCATTTGTCGACAAACAAGAGGTAATTGTTTTTCCCTCCTGTTTCATCTATCAATATTTGCAGGTACGGGAGTGTTCTATTGCATACTCGACAGCTCAATTAACCAGATGCATTCCCGGTGGGGATGTATTGGTAGGCAAGCCTGGCCTCGGGTTTGAGTGATCGGGACAGAACGTGCTGTTCACTCTTTTCTTCACGAAGATTTTTGCAGAGACTGCTCGACAGAGAAATCCCTACCGTCCTTCTGTTGCCTCCCTGCACAACAAGTCGGTAGTTTTTCTCGCTCCTTCATACCAGACCAGGGCCTGCTATGGTGAGACATGCTGTCTTTTTTGGGGAAAACTCGATATCTACGTTTTTTCCCTCCATATTTGTCTGTTTCGCTAGGGGTTCACAAGCATTGCTCACCCCTAGTTACAGACAAATACTTGAAAACTTCGCCTTCATCAGACCTGATAGCTGAGGCATCGAGAAGAGTTCTGCTGGACCCAACCTCCTGTAGCAGCAGCTACACAAGAAGCGGTTCTTGAGGCAGTACATCCCTGTGTGTTCAGGACTGGGAGTCCTTCAAGCTTTCCTTGCAAGCACAGGCTTTCTTGCCGAGTGGCAACGGATATAGCTGGATATCCCTTGAAGTCCTCTGCAACACTGTCCCAAGGACTGGATCCGTCTTCGCTGGTGGTGTTGACGGAACTTCTCGGGTCAGAGTCGCTCTTCAAGTCTGGACTTCCTCGTCTTCGTTGGGCAAGTCGACAGAGCTGTGTACTGGCACTCGCCAGGCCTGAGTTCTAGTCTCCGGCCGGCTGATAAAGAGTTAGGGGAATTTATTCCTGGTGATAGAACGTTACTAACAATATTTTTATCATTCTTTTTTACTTTTTTATCTAGATGGGATAAAGAGATGGAGGAAAAGAAGTTGGTCTATTGTAATTTGGTCTCTCTCGCTGCCTGATTGTATGCTGCTGCCTGCTCCTGCGCGAAATTTAAAAATATTTTCTAAATATTGTCGTATCAGTATTAATTGCCCATTACAAAATCAAATTATTGTAAGGTGAATTATCGTAAATCAAGTACTACCTGGGTACCTGAGTATTTTAATAGTTTTATCACAAAAAAGTGCATTTAGTCATGAAAATATGAAAATACAGTACAGGCAGTTCCCAGTTATTGGCAGGGGTTCCGTTCTTAGTGTTTGATGATTACTGAAAATCCCCGCTAACCAAAAATCAGCGATTTTCGGTGCTTTTTCAGCAAGTTTTGGAGCTTATCGGTGCCGAAAAGCACCGATTTTCGGTTATAGGTGCCTCTGTTAGGTATGCATCGGTGCTGATAAGCGGAAATCGGCAATTTGGGGGCCGAAAATTGCCAATTTTTGTCGCAAAACAAGCACCGTAAAGCTGGATCGCCATTAACTGAGCCTGCTGTTAACCAGGGACTGCCTGTAATTAGTGAATATTTCTCAGTGAAAAATACAGCGAATGGGCAAATTATCAGCAAATAATGCGTATATATGTTCCATAGAGGAATCCGCGAATAGGTGAGTCAGCAAATCGTGAGACCGCAAATACGCGGTTTACTGGAATTTGTAAATATTTTTCTATGTGTATTTAGAAAAAGCAGTATACAAAAAGGCAGAGGTTGTTTAAAAATAAAATACATAAACTACTTTTGCAGTGTACTTCATTCTTTGTATGTTAATTTATTTCATCCACATCATACATTGAAAATATCTTTTACGTGAGTTGTTTGTCACCTTGTCGTCATCCTGAAGTAAATACTAGAAATTGCACGTTCATTAACATCTAGGGCTCTGGATTCTGTAACCTGAATGAAACTATAACAAAGTACATTAAGTTCTTTTTGAGTAACAGTACATTAGTTATCATTAGTAGTATAATACCTGTATAAAGCAGTTTCTGCCAACCAGGGAGATTTGTATGTAACAGTTTTGTTTATACTCATAAAACAGAGTAGTGAAAAGGAAGTGGAATGAAGGGTAGTCAACTGTTATATAGCTCTAGATCAAGCAGTTTCTGTGCCTTATCCTACTAATTGAAGCACAGTAGTTGGTAGTTCTTGTTTAAAATTGCTGAAGCTATTTTTGTTAATGAGGTTTTAACCAATGTTCAGTTTAAAGATTCATTGTTCATGATATTCTGTAATTAACATAGAGAGTGGCAGAATTTCACAGAGGCTCTTGGTGTCTGCTTTAGAGGTGGTTGTGATGTTGGTGATGATGATGATGAGAAGAGATTAGATGAGTATGAAGACTTGTTTGGCAGGGAAGGTGTTTATGAAAAGCATTGCTTGTAGTACAATGGTATTTAAAGTTTAATTATAATTTGTAATTTATTTGCTGTTTAATGTAAGTAATATCAGACATTGTATTTGATACATAAAGCACCATCGGTACTTACCAATATTAATGTACTTTTTTTTATGATTTTTGCAGGCTTTGCTGACAATGATTAGTCAGCTTCGAGACAGACTTTTCCAGGAACACAAGGAAAAGCAACAGTTAGAAGAACGTCTGAGAGAGGAGCTTTGCAATGAGTATTCCCAAATGATGGTTGAAATTGAAAACTCGTGGAGGTGAGAATTACCTGGAAAACATATATCTTGCTAAATCTGTTTGTTCATAACAACCCATTTGTCATAAGATGCCTTAATTCTTGTAGAACTAGCCACAGTCACGCCATTATCCTGAAGAGAATGTATGTGCTTCACCTGCCTGGACTCCTTCCACCTCTGCATCTGCACATTCCTTTGTGTAACTCAGTAGTGTCAGTATCTCGGCAACGGCCCCTGGGATTGTGTGTGTTCTTTTGCAATTTTTTTTTTCTTAGCTTTCTTTTACTGTTTACTCTGATCCTGTTTTTGTGGTGTTATTTACTAGCATGTGTGTGTCGGGGGGGGCGGAACTGGCTTCTGTCTGTCTTCCTGTAAAGAATTTGAATAAGCACCCAGTCTTTGTTGTTATTTAGGGATTGCTTTGCTGGTCACATTTTCTGAACATTATTTTAAACACCACTCACCATGTAGTGCATAGTTGTGGACACAGTAGGGGAAAACAAAAAGACTGCACATCTGTCCAGGCAGAAGCTGCAATGACCCTACTATTGAGTTGCACCCTTCTCACACCAACAACAAATGACATTGGACGTTAACTATAAGTGGGTATGAAAATATTAACATGGATTTTAACTATAACTGGGTATAAAAATATTAACATGGACAGTTTTCCTATATACTTTTCTATATAATACACTATTATATTGAATATAAGACATACTAAACATATCTATAATGCTTTAGCAGAAATAGACACATGGGCCTCATCAGTATGTTTCCAATTCTCCATAGGAAAAGCAACCATAAAAAATGTATTAAAAAATGTAACATGGAAGAAAATGAAGAAATTGACTTCAAAGTTAGAGATCATCATGCCCATAAGTCAAACAGCAAAGTTCTTAGGTATAAACTTTGATACACATCTAAACTGGAAGGTATGTGCAATAGTAATACCTCGATCTGACATGATTCGAGTTGCACGAATTCACAGACATGCGAAATTTTCATTGGAACTTAATTAATTGTCATGTGATTTTTTTCAAAGACACGCAACATTTACGAATCCTCAAGAGAGGAGAGAGATAAGGGTTGTACTGACTTAAGAGAGTGAAATTATTTATAGTTTATTACGGAGACAGAGAGAATAACGAGAGAGAGAGATTGTCCTGGCTTGAAATATCAAGTTAAATTATTTATGAATTATTACGGAGAATGAGAGAGAGAGAGAGAAGTTAGTCTTACGTTACATATCAAAAGATGGCAATTCATGATTTATGATGGAAAAAGAAAGAAGAAAGAGAGAGAGATAGTACCAGACATCGTTTGACATGCTTTGGGCAGTGATTGACATATTTGACAAATTTGCCCTACCCCATCTCTTCAAAGGTTTCATAAAACATTGGGAAATTATATTATTTTGTTTAAAATATGACATAATTTATTATAGAAATGTACAAGTTTTGTAATTACAGTTATATTATTATTATTATTATTATTATTATTATTATTACTATTATTATTATTATGTATCTTATAATCTCATGAATATTTGAAAATTAGTACTTATTATTAGGTAAATCATTTATTTATTAACAAAACAAATAAACATACACGTAACCATAAAAATTATCTCATCTCAGTAAGAGATGAGAGAATTGTTATGGTTACATGTACAGTATATGTTTCTTTTTTGATAAAAAAATGACTTACCTAATAATAAGTACTAATTTTCAAATATAAATAATAATAATAATAACAATAATAATAGTAATATAATTGCAATTACAACATTTATACATTTCTATAGTGAATAATGTGATATTCTAAACAAATAAAATTTCTCGATCTTTTGTGAAACCTTTGAAGAGAGGGGCGAGGGCATAGCTGTCAAATATGTCAATTGTTGCCCACAACATGTCAAAGGATTTCTGGTACACTCTCTCTCTCTCTCTCTCTCTCTCTCTCTCTCTCTCTCTCTCTCTCTCTCTCTCTCTCTCTCTCTCTCTTCTTTTTCCTTCATAAATACTGTATTTCCATTTTAGATGTGTAATGTAAGAATAATCTCTCTCTCTCTCTCTCTCTCTCTCTCTCTCTCTCTCTCTCTCTCTCTCTCTCTCTCTCTCTCTCTCTCTCTCTCTCTCTCTCCATCTCCGTAATAATTCATAAATAATTTAATTTGATATTTCAAGTAAGGACAACTCGCGCTCTCGTGTTATTCTCTCTGTCTTCGTAATAATTGATAAATAATTTCACTCTTAAGTAAGGACAATCTCTCTCCCTCTCTCTCTCTCTCATGTTATTTTTCCCCGTAATAACTCATAAATAATTTAATTTGATATTTCAAGTAAGGAAAACTCTCTCTCTCTCGTGTGTTATTCTCGTCTCTGTAATAATTGATAAATAATTTCACTCTCTTAAGTAAGGACAACCCTTATCTCTTTCTCTCTCTCTCTCTCTTTCGTTTGTAGTTAGCGCTCACACGTTTTTACGTTATTTCTCTGCACATCTTTACCTGTGCAGTAGATAGCTTAAATTGATCGAATTTTACCTGTACCATCTACGAACTGTAAATGCGCTAGTGTGGCAAATACATTCTACATAGAGACATAATAAGAGTTGTATCAGTCCAAATAAAAAAACACTTTTTATTTTTCATGAAAAAGCATTTCAGAACAGAGAGAGAGAGAGAGACATAGAATAAAGAGGTTATTTAAAAGAGGTTGAGAAGACTTCTAAAAATATTCATCAGAAGGGTAAGAGAGAGAGAAATTCTCTTCTAACACTGTTTTTATGTCAACCATTTATTTCTTTTTTTAAGGTAATGTATTAAACTAACTTTTAAATCAAATTACAGTAACTTTAATTTAATTTAACCCTTAAACGCCGACTGGACGTATCATACGTCGACTAAAATTGTCTGTTGGGTGCTGAGTGGACGTATCATACGTCGACTACAAAAAATTTCAACCTTCGGTCAACTTTGACTCGACCGAAATGGTCGAAAAATGCAATTGTAAGCTAAAACTCTTACATTCTAGTAATATTCAATCATTTACCTTCATTTTGCAACAAATTGGAAGTCTCTAGCACAATATTTCAATTTATGGTGAATTTTTTAAAAAACTTTTTCCTTACGTCCGCACGGTAACTCGGCCGAAAATTTCAGAAATTCTTTAGTTATTTTGTCGTCATTTTTGCACCGTTTTATATTAGCCGTTACATAAAGTTTTATATATGAAAATGTGCGCAATTTCATGTAAATTACAACAAAAAACAACCCATGGTTGTAGCTTTTATCAGTTTTGAAATATTTTCATATAAATCACGATAAGTGGCAAAATTTCAACCTTCTGTCAACTTTAACTCGGCCGAAATGGTCGAAAAATGCAATTGTAAGCTAAAGCTCTTACATTCTAGTAATACTCAATCATTTACCTTCATTTTGCAACAAATTGGAAGTCTCCAGCACAATATTTCAGTTTATGGTGAATTTTTTAAAAAAACTTTTTCCTTACATCCGCGCGCGGTAACTCGGCCGAACATCTCAGAAATTCTTTCGTCACTTTGTCGTAATGTTTGCACTGTTTTATATTAGTCATTACATAAAGTTTTATATATGAAAATGTGTGCAATTTCATGTAGAATACAACAGAAAATAACTCATGGTTGTAGCTTTTATCACTTTGGAAATAATTTCATATAATTCATGATAAGTGCCAAAATTTCAACCTTCGGTCAACTTTGACTCAACCGAAATGGTCAAAAAATGCAATTGTAAGCTAAAACTCTTACATTCTAGTAATATTCAATCATTTACCTTCATTTTGCAACAAATTGGAAGTCTCTAGCACAATATTTCGATTTATGGTGAATTTTTGAAAAAAAACTTTTTCCTTACGTTCGCGCACGGTAACTTGGCCGAACATCTCGGAAATTCTTTCGTCACTTTGTCGTAATGTTTGCACCGTTTTATATTAGTCATTACATAAAGTTTTATATATGAAAATGTGCGCAATTTCATGTAGAATACAACAAAAAATAACCCATGGTTGTAGCTTTTAACAGTTTTGAAATATTTTCATATAAATCACGATAAATAGAAAAAATTCAACCTTCGGTCAACTTTAACTCGACCGAAATGGTCGAAAACTGCAATTATAAGCTAAAACACTTACAGTCTAGTAATATTCAATCAATTTCCTTCATTTTGCAACAAACAGGAAGTCTCTAGCACAATATTTCGATTTATGGTGAATTTTGAAAAAAACTTTTTTACGTCCACACGTTACGAATTCATGCATCATTTTGTGATAATATTTTCTCTGTGTTGCTTTGATCGTTTTACAATTTCTTATATACTAAAATCATTGTAATTTAGTGTACAATACAAAGAAAAAAAAATAACTCGTTAGCTTTACCCGTTTTGCTCACAGTGCGATTTGTATCCAATTATATATGAAATTTTTTTTTGCGCTGTCACATATTTCAATATTTATATATGATAATGATATTTTTTTCATTTCTGATGGTTGCATACTAAACTTCAGGCAATGTCAAAAAAAGGAGCCAAAAATGAACTCTTAATCTTGAAAACTAAGCGTGCTGTGATTTAAAAAAATTTTTTTTTCCCGCTTCGGCGCTAACCCAACGCCACCGGCATAGGGCAGACACTTTCGTAAATAGAGGCTCGGCGTTTAAGGGTTAATGGTGTTGGTGATGATGACTGGGTTGATCTTGTTGCTAAAAGAGGCGGTGCCACCTCACAAGGGACTGGATAGCCTGTGGCAACTCTCTATCTGTAAATTTTGTCAAGCGCATCAGTATGGTAGTCATGGGTTAGTAAGAGGGATAGCAACAACCATTCAGTTGTGATAAGGCAAGCAAATTGCGTTTTCACTGTCATCTATTTATGTAAGTTTTTCATACCAATAATACCCCTTTTTTTTTAAAGTGCTATAAAAATATTCTTCATAGAAGAATATTTTTATAGCACTTTAAAAAGGGGTATTATTGGTTTTTATTTGAAATTAGGCATCTCATAGAATGTTTCACATCTTATGACTTCCTGCACTCTCTACTAATGAGGACTGGATGCCGAGTGTTGATTATGAAGTTATTTGGGTTGTACACAGACAAGCTAATAATGGTACTGTATACTGTTTATCGTTCTTATTGCACTGATTTCCATAATTCTACCCTGGGACTAAGTTTATTTAATTTAATCTTTATAATTTCATAGTCTGCCTTTTATTTGATTTATTGCAGTTAGTAATGCCAGGTATTCAGGTATGGAAATATTTATTAGGTACAATATTCATAGGCTTTCTGTACATGCAACTTTAGTGTCTACCAGAGTGTGGATCAATCATAACTGTCATATCAGTTTCTTATAATTTACGGAAGGTTAGACAGGTTTGGTATGGTAGCAAATTTTCGAATCATAGTCCACAAGTTGAGGACATGAACTTTATAATGTATATGCTGCTGCTTAGTGTCCGTAAAGATAGTTAGGTGCTAATTGTCTTGATATGTGTAGCATTTTAGAATAAAGTGATGTATAATTTAAAAAATAGTTCATTCTGTTGCTGGTGTGTTGAAATTTATGGTAAGTGGATTATGTGAAGACTCATTGTATAGGTCAAGAAACAGAACTGTAGCTGTCTAAGATTTATATTTAAAGTACCTGTAATAAGTAAGTAGGATATTTGCATATAACATTTTAATATGAAATTGTGAAATTTTGAATTTCACATAAATTGCTTGACTGACTAAGGATGATGAATTGTTGCAGCCAGAGACTGCGAGAACAACAGTCTCGAATGGAGGAGTTTAGCGAGTTTAGGATTAATACTCTAGTAAATTCTGTTAAGAAGGCAAACTATCGCAAACGTCCCCGATCTGATTATGACCCTGATGAAGAATATGTGCCCTCAATTGATCTATTTCAAGAGCAGCAGAAAGTGAAGGTTAGTCATTCAGTAATGTGCATAAATATGGAATGTAATAAAATTGTTATTAGTTTAAGATTGTGGTTGTACCTTAATTGCTGGTTTTATATTTAGAGAACTTATTATTGCCAATCAATTTTCCTTTGGAAGGACTACCATTGTTTAACTGGTTATGTCTTTTTTTTTGTTCAGGAGCAGGAATGTCAAATAAAAGAACTTGAAATGGAAAATGGACAGCTGAAAGAAGAGTTAGAGGTTATAAAACTCTCACAGAAAAAGATGAATGATCAAGTAAACCGAACTCGAGAGGAAAATTCCAAACTTACATTTCAGTTGGCACAACTCACGCGACATGTGGACAATACAGAAAAAGAACTGGTAAGTTAAAAGTTAAAGTTGAAGTTTGGTGGTTTCAGTCCTCCCACAGGCTATTGCCTCTCAGGCGGATATCAGCCGGGTAACCCCAGCCCCCCACCATCTAGTCACTCATGGCAGTAACCATCCGGTAGACAGTCTCACTATCCGCCCCTTGACGGGCGGGATAACGCTGGTCCCTGAGATTACGAGGCCAACACGTTAACAACTGTACTAGCCAGACTGCAGTTATTGTGTTTGTAGGATTGAGCGCTTGGATGCAGGAACTGTAATATTGTGATAACTTAGGTGTAGAGTATTGAAAGTAACAAAATGAAATTGAGGAGGAGAATAATGACATATATAGGAAAATGATAATGCGTAAAAGAGAGTGATGTAAAATTTCTGAAGAAATTTCCAGAAGACAAGTCACAAATTTTTATATATTGTACTTTTTGAGTCATTTGACCTAAATTTTAACCGTATTGAAGTTTTAGCTTTTGTTTTGCATTGTTTTTTATAATCCTACCAATAATCTGCAATATGCATACATATAATTATAAATTTTGAGCGCAGACTTGCTCAGCAGTTCAGAGATAAAGAAACAGAGGGTTTTACTTGGTTTATCAGCCTACCTCACCTTCCCATTTAGCTTTTCTCCACTAGGTAAGGATAGAGCAACTATGTTTTTTGCCTCAGTTTTCTGCTGTTGTAGTGTTCACATCTCTGGTGGTGGTCTCTGTCTGTTGGAAAGTACTTTGGTTGTTTTTCATGTGTTATACTGGAAAATTAGTAGTTCTATTTCTTTGGCATGTCCACATTCTCAGGAGCATGAGCAATCAAAGCAGTCTCACTCAAAGGCTAGATCTCCAGTCGCTTCCACCTCTTGTTCTTGCAGTTTGCTATAGGTGGTTGGGGAGGGTTAGAGAGGTGGTGAACAGACTAGTTCCTCTCCTTTCTTCTTCAGTGGTTTCTGAGACTAACAAGGGGCAGGGGTCAAAGTCGGAACTCTGTTTGGATGGTAGTGCTCCTTAATCTTGTCTGCCTTCTCTCATTTGCATTGGTACCAGATCAGGAGCAAGTAAGGGAGCTTAAGTCTGACCTGACGAGGGTGTGGCTCATGTCTTGGGAGCCATTGGGGTCTGAAGGTTCCTCTTGTTTGGAACCCACACAAGCTAAGCTGAAACAGCATTTCTCAAAGATTATTGCTCCTATTCATGAGTGTAACAGCCTTGAGGAGGTGCCCTTGGTTTCATGCCTTGGGGTCTGTTCCCATGGCTCCTGTACAAACTGTTGTGTGGTTTGACCTTTGGTTGAACATGCTGACAGGCTTTGCTGTCACTGGTGTCCTTATCTCACAATGAGAATACAATCATCAGTAGGTTGTTGGTGTCTGTAGGTAAGGCCCTGACTTTTATAGTACACTCGGCAAGAAAAGTGAAGATACAGTTTTCTTTAGATTTCGTTCATCGAATTTTTATTTTTTTCTTACAGAAAACACATAATCTCGGTAAATTTACTCTAGAATATGAAAATACAATGCAAATTATATCATATATGTTAAATCTGCAAAACAAAAACATTCAGATACTTAAAAACACCAAGCATGTCCGAAGTAATCAGAATTTCTCAGATGACTTCGTTCATAGAGATCTAAAAGATAGTTTGTGAATATCTCGGTGTAGTACTCTTTATCAGAACGGCAATATTTACTCGTTTTCCGTTATGGACAGGCTTATTATTGCATCATCATACGAGGTAGTGATAATTTCTTTAATTTTCATACATTCATATTTGTATTTCATGGTGTTAAAAGTCAGCTGGAATTAATGGCAGTAAATGTTGCGACAGCTACGGTAAGTTGACCAAATCTATTTAAATCTGCAAGAGCATTCTCTATGATGTGTGGAGCACTTCAGCGGGAAAACACAAGGAACTGGATATTTCTTGACGTTCTCTCTCTCGTTCTCTCTCTCGTTGCCATACAAATATAGTATCGCTCAATCTCTAAAAAAAAAAGTAGCTCTACATAACAATTCCTTTCTCTCTCTCTCTCTCTCTCTCTCTCTCTCTCTCTCTCTCTCTCTCTCTCTCTCTCTCTCTCTCTCTCTCTCTAAAACATACTATACAAATATAGTATCGCTCAATCTCTAAAAAAAAAAAAAATGAAATGAGTAGCTCTACATATAGGCCTAGGCTTACACAACAACAGCAACTCTCTCTCTCTCTCTCTCTCTCTCTCTCTCTCTCTCTCTCTCTCTCTCTCTCTCTCTCTCTCTCTCTCTCTCTCTCTCCATCACTAAAACATACTATGCAAATATAGTATAAAGCTTACTAATCTCTCAATGATGTCAAAAAAAAAAAATAATGAAATGAGTACCTCTACATATAGGCCTAGGCTTACACAACAGCAACTCTCTCTCTCTCTCTCCATCGCTAAAACATACTATACAAATATAGTATCGTGAAAATTAGCTCAATCTCTAAAAAAAATAATGAAATGAGTAGCTCTACATATAGGCCTAGGTTTTACACAACATTTTGATCAACTCTCTCTCTCTCTCTCATGGTGATAGTAACATTGCATCGAGCCAGTTCCTTTATTGTTCCCCACGTTGCTCAAATTTAACTCTTGATTTCACTATGGAAGATCGCGTTTCCGATTATGCAAGCATTCCGTTCATTGTGGTGTCATAAATTCATTTGTATAAGGTTAATTGGTAGGTTACGTCGAAAAATGTTTATTTTGCTCAGAACTGTCGCTGCAAATTACAACTATAAAGTATTTGTTGGTGAACGAATACTGTAAAGCTCCATTCCACTACTGCATTTAAGTATCAATGATGTCAGAATCGTAGAATATGATTGAAAGTTATAGGAAGTCAAGCAAAAACCAACACACTAAGACAGAAGCTCCTCCCCTTTCTAAAGTTGCCAGATGTCGCATTATTGAGCAATATACTGTATGTCCGAAGATTTAAAAAAACTGTATCTTCACTTTCCTTGCCGATTGTACACCAGTGTACCAATCAGTGGGGGTAATTTGTCCTTTGAAGGAGGTGTAAGGTTATTTTTAAAAAACACTTTTGTTTTTAAATTGAATGATAAATAAAAAAAAAAGATGTACATCTTTAAAAAACACAAAAAAATGTTATGTTTAAAAGAAAAATATTCGTTAAAAAAGTTTTCTCTGAAATTTTTTGCAGGAGGTTTCCCAGGAAAGTAGCCTCATTAAGGAATAGTTTGACCTCGGATTCTTTGCTTCTCACCCCTAAGAGTAGTGTTGATGCAGTGGTTGAGCATGGGAGATTGGATTCTGATGACTTTCATCAACTGTGCAGTTGCCATGAAGTCCAACTCAGAGGTTAGGGTGAGCGGACCCAAGTTCCAGTAAAGTCCCTATTGCTTGGGATAGCAGAGAAATCAGTTTCAGGACAGTCAGCTCAAGCTCTTCCTGTGAAGAGGGCTAGGGAGTTATCCCAACCCTTTTGGCCCATCCCCTCCCAGCAGCAGGGAGGAAATGGGGAAGAGAACGGGAGGAGATCTCTGAGGCTGGCTGTCTCCTTCCTCTGAGTCCTGTGTCATGAGATTAACCTTTCTCACCATTGGGCCAAGTGGTAGAAACAGGGAGCAGTCTTGGGTAGTATGTGCCCACCAATCTGTTTCTGAATTTGTGGAAATCTCAGGCCTGGTTGGCAGAGGTGGAAGTTATGAAAGAGAAAGGCATCAAGGAAGTAATGGATCATTGGTCCTCAGGTTTATGGCTGGATCTTTCTCATAGAGAAGGTATCCGGGGGTTTGAGACTGGTAATCGACATCTGTCCCATGAACAAGTGTATGACAAACTTGATTTAGATGGGAAACTCGTTGTTTAGTTTTAAATTCTACCAGAGAGGGTGATTACATGCTTCCAATAGACTTGTAGGACATACTTTCAGGTACCAATCCATCACAGCTCTTGGCAGTACCTCCATTTTGCTTGCAATGATACTGTTTTCTCATTCAAGGCATTGTGCTGTGGACTAGTCACGGCTCCTCAGGTATTTACCAGAGTATTTGCTTTGGTCTCAGCTTGGGCTCATTCAATGGGCATTTGATTACGGCAAACGGCAGTACCTGGACCCCCTGAACTTTTGCCATGAATTAGAAATCCTGGCAACTTGGGTAGTCCAGTCTCATCTCCGAGGAGCATTCAAAGTACCTGGCATGCTTTTGAACTCGGAAGCTGTGAGAGCCTTCCCGATGGACATCAAGTAAGTAATAGCGCTATTCTTGCCTCAACAGGAACAACCAGCTCTGCTTTGAAAGGCATTCCTGGGACATCTGTTGTCCTTAGAAAAACTTGTGCTTAATAAGCAGAGCCTGTTGTCCTTAGAAAAACTTGTGCTTAATAAGCAGAGCCACCTTTTCTTGCTTTAGTGGCAACTGAAATGGCATTGGTCAGTGTACCACAACTCTCTTTCTCAGCTCATTCCTGTGAGTTAGGAAGACAGGGAGAAGCTGGTGAAATGCATAGATGACAGACACCTCTCGAAGGGTATTCTGTTAAGCTTACCCCAGCTAGAAGTGCTTCTGTTTTCAGATGTATCAAAGAAAGGGTGGGCGTACATATGAGAGGGCAATTCATTTTGGGGTTGTGGCTTCAGGACAAACCTTGTCTGCTTATCAGTGTTCTGGAGATATTAGCAGCGTGGCTATTGCTGCAGTTGTTTCAAGAACAGTAAAGGAATGTTCACTAGTGTTGATGGTTGACAGTACTACAGTGGTGGCATCTGTCAACAAACTGGGAACAGTGTCTCAATCCCTATGCCTTCCAACATCCGTGGAACAACCTGGGCATTTGTGCTTCCACTGTTCAGTCTTCTTTGCGGGATGATCAACAGTATTCATCATCCTGGGGCTTCAGATGATTGTGGTAGCTCCTTGTTTGCCACAGGCAGAGTGTTGTGCAGATATGCTGATGCTCTTGGTTTAGGTACCTAAGGAGTTACTCTTATGGCCTGTATTCTTTGTGTCAACCACACATTTGCAGTTACCACTGGACAGTCCAATCCTTGCAGCTACATGCATGGAGGTTGGAGGTTGTTCATCTCCTGCAAGAGAGTGGCTTTTCTTGCAGGACTGTAAGGGAGATATTGGGATACTTATTGTTGATCCTCTGCAATCATTTATCAAAGAAAGTGGGCCATCTGCTGGGACTGGTGTCTTGGAAGGGAGACCTCTCTGGTTGGAGTGTCTGTTTAGCAAATTGCATATTTCTTCGTCTACCTTCGTGAGAAAAGCTTTTCTAAGTTTCTGCAGTAAAAGGTCATCTCTTAGTCTTTTTATAGCTTTTCAGACTAAAGGGACTGGACCTCATCACTTTTGTGGAATTATCTGTTACTGAGAGGTTTTGAAGTCTTGCCATCCTCAAGAATTGCAGCCTCCAGAGTGGGACAATTCCTCGGTCCTGGAGAGTCTCATTTGAGTACCTAAGCTAGTATAGTTTGGAAAAATGAATGTTGAATGACTAGAGTCTCTTTTCCTTTTCTCCTATAAAATACATATCTGGGCCAAAGTACATGATAGAACTGGATGAGACACAGCCAAGGTGAGCACAGTGCATAAACAACAACCAATTCTACTTCATTCCTGTAATGCTCCGCCCTCTGTTCCTTTTCTGTAACAAGAGGGAAAATTGACATAGTAAAACTTATTTTGTACACATTGCTTGGTTATAGCCAGTATAAGTTGCCATCCAACTTGAAATTTCTTCTTAGAGGTGTCATTGTTCTCTGACCACTTTCCTCAGTGGAATGTCCTTGCATATGTAGGCCATTCTAGCCCAAGGTCTATCAAGGCTCTTCCTTCTTTCTCCTCTGCTGTCCAAGCTAAGAAGTACAAGGCTATTCAGTTCCTTTTTTGTCTTCTGTGTTGACTTCATGTTCCATAACTGCATGAGACTGTCTTGATTCCTTTATTATGATAATGACCTGTTGATATGTGCCTGGAAAGTGAAGGAAAAGGCAAACGCAGTTGCATTATATAGATCAATATTTAAGGAAATGAAGAGAAAAAAAATCAAAATCCCTCTTTTTCCATGGAACATATGGATAATGAAGTTAAAGTTCCTGATGATCCACTTCCAGTATGGAGTAAATAATGATGTAGTAATGCCATATCTGTTTTGTGTGTTGCTCCATGTGAATAACTGTGCAGCAAGAACTGTATTAGTGGTTTGTTGAGTTATCATTTTCATCATCATCATTTCACATTGTGAAGATGTCATGTGAACTTGCTTTGTAGTGGATATTAGCCATTCTTTACTTATGCATTAGGTGATTGGTATTTGTAAGAGATTCAAGATCTGAAAGATCGTATGGAAGAAAACCATTCAGAGTTAGCAAATGGAGGTAGTCAGATAAAGGTCTTTATGATATCAACTGGTATTGTTTTTAAATGTAATAACTTGTATAATACACCTGTACCATGTAGAAAATTAACTACATATAGCATCACAGTACAGTATTTTCTTTCTCTTTCTGTCTTACCACCCTACGTTGTTGATATATGTACATTTGAAAAAATGTATTGCATATGATTTTTTTTAGTAAATAATGAGCTGTAAATGTTTTAAAATCATCTGAATGGGTGGTCAGCAATACTATTTAGGATATAAGGGGTTAGGGGTCTGTAGTTATTCTTGAATATTTAATTTTGCCAGAGATGGCTCCCTTACCACTAATTTCAAGGAACAACTTGTGTCAATTCTTTTCGGTCTTTTTTTTTTTTATCTTTTAAGAACAAATCCTCCTAAATATTTATTCTGTACAATGCCAGTCATAATCAGGATACAGATTTGAAGTAAAGAGATTTTGGTTTATTGGTTTTAGGAAGCTGCACGGAAGACCATTGCATCTTCAACAAGTGAAAACCAAGAGATTCAAGATCTGAAACATCGTTTGGAAGAAAACCAATTACAGTTAGCAGACAGAGATAGTCAGATAAAGGTCTGTATGATATCAATTAATTTGCTTATGTTTTCTGTTTATCATTAGCTGTGATTTTTTCTATTTAGGTTAGACATTGCTTTCATGACTACGTATACTTAAATGAATCTAGTACTTTAGCTACTTATAAGACTTCACTAAAACAGCATTCATTTTTTTGTCATGAATTCATATACTTCCAGGAGTTGAAGGAAATGCTTGTAGAAGCTGCTGAAGAATTCATTATTAAAGAAGATGAAATTCAAAATATTTCTAAGGCCTTGGAAAAAAAAGAGAAGATTAACACCAATCAGGTACTGTTCCTTTGTTATATTAATAGTGTGATTGCGTTGACAATATTTGTATTCTTGGTGTTTTGATGTGAACTTTGCCATTATTGATATTTGTTTTATTGATGTGATTTTCTGACATATTTCTTGTAGCTGATGACTCTAAATGAGCTTGAGAGTCAGCTCTCAGAAGCAAGAGAAATCCTGAGCCAGCATGCAGTACAGCTGGAAGAAAGAGATCAACATATCTCTGAACTTCAAGAGCAGTTGTCTGTCCAGGTAAGTACCAGCAACAAATATTCATCTTGACAGTTTTAGCTTGTGTAATGTAGTACATTAGTGAGTTCATTGATTTTTCATGAGGTGCCTGTTGTAGATTGTAATATTAAATTGTTGCTTAAGAATTCTCTCTAGAATGGGAGAAGCTAGCTACAACTGGCTTGTAGTTATTCTTGGTGGCTGTCTTCATGTTTTAAATGCAGTACTATCTTCTTTTATTTTTTCTTAACTGTTAGATTAATTTGGAGTGTCTGCAGCTATTTTTAAAAGGATTTCTTGCTACCAGCTAAGCTTTTTTATATTTTTTTAGTCTGTTTCAACTCCATTCACCTTACAGCTTCATGAGACGTCATGTTTCTTGTTCAGTTCTGGAAAGATTTTATTGGTGCCATCTTGAGTTTTTTTTTTTATTCAAGACAGATTAAAACAAGATTTTAATATATCTGTCCAGTAAGGCAGTATTTTCTTTGCTTGTTATGCATTGAAAGTTTTTTGGTATCCTTAATCCTGGCTGCTTTCATTTATATTGTTTCTTCCCTTGTTTTGCAGCTTGGAAAAACTAAATGTAATTTATTGATTTGAGCACTGTTCTTTGTTGTCAAAATGAATTATGGTTGGTAGAGTTTTTGTAATAGTGTGTGAGACGTTGTCTCAAGGATGAATGAGTGTGTGTTTTGTAGTTGAAGATTGAGGTAGTAAAAGAAAATCTTAGATTGTATAGAGTAATATTAGCTGGCAATGTAAGGTTTGCATTAGCTTGGTTTTTTTTTTTTTTTTTTTTTTTTCTTAAAAAGGGAGTGTCTAATGCATTTGAAGGCAGTTTGGTTGTATTGCTGACAGTTTACATTGTGCTTTATGTTGTAGATACAGTATTTTTTCTAACCATTATTTTATTAATTTTGGCAGTAGATTGTGCATCCCTTGCAAGGTAGAAATATATAAGTATTGGCAATGATGCATAGGTTAGGTAAAAAAAAATTCACTCAAAGTTTCATTCCAGTGACCCTGTTAACCTCAAATAGATATTTTATAGGATCTGTTTGTACCTAAGAGGCAAGTGACAGTGTGGTATGCACTTGAAACTCCTTTGTTTTTAAAGCTTCTGTTGCCTTTTTCCTCACATAGAATGTGGAGGGTGGGGTTAACGAGACCAAGGAGCTGCGCAGTATTGCAGAGTCTTACCAAACACAGGTGTTGATCCTTGAACAGGTAAAACACTGCTAAAATATTGAAATTCTACTAGATATCTTGTGTTAATTTGAATAGTTGAGGTCTCTTGGGAAAAGTTGGCAGCTCTTGTTCTCATGAAATAATGAATTTTACATAGATGATGCATTCACCATTTAAAGTTATGATTATTTGCATGCATAAGAGCACACATTTGTTATGATAGTGTATAATCAGCAGAAGCTATTATTTGTCAAGAGCTAACTGAAACTTGAAAGACAGATTTGATTTAAATTTTGAGTTGCATTTCAGAACCTAACTGCTACAGAAAAGGAGCGCAATAAAGCAGAGAAGGACTTAGAGGAGTTAAGGATTAAAAAACGACAAATTGAAGAAGACTATCTAAGGTAAGTAAATGGTTTTTAGCTTACAGTTTTACATAAAATTGTCAGAAGCAGACTATTTTTTGAGGTACAGGAAATTGTTAATGAAAATTAAATTTATAGTACTGTATATTTGGGTGAATTGCTGTTTTTTTTATGTTTATGTATTATTGCATTTTAAAAAATGAGGAGTGGGACTATATTTTGGTGAATTACTGGTTTTTTATGTTTATGCATTACATTGCCTTTTAAAAGATGAGGAGTGGGACTCGTGTATACAAGTGAAACGTAAGCCTTGTTTTGTCATGGGAAGTATTTAATGTATTTGTTGTGTGGAAAATTACATAAAGTTTAAATTTGTGACTGTAGATTTACATATGGTGAGGGTCGACAATAAGTTTTCTATTAAACCTTAGTAAGAACTTAAAAATCTGTAAATTAGTTTGTTATAAAAGGAGTATTGAATGAATTTAAAAAAAAAATGTGGCTTCTTAAATGTGTCTTTAGAACAATATGTGCACCATTATTGTTTACATATAGCGAGGCAAATGGCTGGACAAGGCTTAATTCAACTTACGCAACTGTTCAATTGATCTCCGCTTGGGAAAGATGCTTGATATTGCTTCATAAAAAATCTTCATGTTGTGGTGCTCTGAATATTATGGTAATATATATTTTTTTATATATTTTTAAATAAAAATTTAAATGCTACCAAATCTTTTTTCATCTTAATGGGGGTTGTGCTACTTTTGGGTAAAAAAAATCCTAACATTAGAAGAAAACTATTGCAAATTGAAAGCTGAAACTTTATTAAATACAAATATTACAGGTTATTGTTGTATTTTTTATGAGTTTGAATGTCCTGAGTTAACAATTTATTGTTTTCGTTGTAGCAGCCTCAATAGGTGAAGAGTTTGAAAGTGTCTAAATGCTTCATCATAAAAAGTTTTCCTTAATTATCCAAATGATATATAGTCTGATCACGTTATTATGCAAGCCCAAATGATGTCATAAAATATTCAATAAGTTTGTATTCATTTCCTTTTTTTATTTAGAAGTATCTGAATGTGACCATTCAGTTGCCTAAGCAATATCAACAGAACACCAGTGTTTCAGTAAAATATGTGCTCAATAAAATAGAGCACATATTGGATTTCTGAATATTTAATTGTACAGAAATAACTTTGAGATATTGTCCTGTAAAGTTTAAAGGGAATCAATTTAGCTGGGTATGGGGCAAATCACGGAGCAATATGCTGTCACTTTCTTTTTCTGAGAGCAACGGAAGTCTCATTTACAGAGTAACCAAAGTTGCCAAAAAAGCCAATTCCTTACTATGATTCCTTATTTTTACTGGGTAAAAGGAGCATTATGGTTGAACAAATAGGGATGGTTTTTGCTACATAGCAGGCCGGCTGCACCTTACACCCTCGGTGCCCTTAGGGTCCCCAACAACCTACACACTGGCATACGGCGTTTGCTGTGTGTCGTAATGAAGTCTTGAATGCTTTAGAAAGAATTCTAGCTGTATTTTCAAATTTCATTTTTCTGTACCTCAAAGTAGCTAGACCCCCCTTAAGACCATCTTCACAGACAGATAACTGTTTTATGATTGCTTCCTCCTCTTGGTTGGTGAAACTTGAAACTAGAAAATTAAAATTTCATTGTAAAAGACACAGGATGGTTGTAGATGTTTTTTGCCTCTGCTGTTTATGATAAAAACACCCACACACTCTATTAGGTCTTTTTATCATTTTACTTTGTGTCATTAACAATTCAGTGTGAATTTTTGCTGTCACCTTGTGCAGTCATTTTGCTATTAGCTGATGTGTTCAGAATCCACTGGTATCTTTTACCAGCTCTGCATCTACAATTTATATGTTATGGTTTCTCTATTTTGAGAACTGTGAGCATGCAAAGAAAATAAATGGAAAAGTTTTTTGTTATAATTGAACTGGCATTCCTTCAAATTTCAACACATGCCCTGGGCTGCTTAGAAAAGAATGCCTTTGAACTCAAAAGTAGGCCTGTCAAAGTTTGACCTTGGTGGCATGGCAGTGTAGTGTTGGGTGGTTTTTGTGGACGTCATTTCAAGACATGCAAGATTTTTGTTCACTATTTTATGGTTTTTAGAATGTCAAGCTGTCACTGGGGTCTGTTTGCATAGATTAAGGGTGTCCACAGTTAGAGGGCCTGTAGGAAAATGTGTTTTATTGACCAGCATTGCCTAGCTAATACTGATATTGTGAATTGTGGTATAAGCTTTAATACTAATATCAAAACTGATGTCATCAGGTTTAACTCCCAATGAATTTTGGTTATGATAAGAGTAAGAAATGTCTGTTTACTTTCTTGCATCTTTTCTTTATTTAGTGGCTCTCAACTCTGTGTATATTTTGGGAAATAGTAATAGTAAAGGGGTATATAACTGTTTGAAGGATGGTCCCATCTGATTGATAACTCTAATGAGTGTTTAGGTGAAGTTTTGCTGTTTATTTTTATCAGGTTTTATGGTTATTAATACTTTTATACCAGGATTTTTTAAGCTAAGTTGTTATTGCCATCAATGTGGCTCTTTAGCCCAAGCTGAATTGCTATTTGCTATTTACTTTTTATCTTGTGTCTTTGCTTATTCAATGTACTAATCTTTACCCTGATCAGGTTTTCACCTCATTATTATAGGCTAGCTGGAAATTACTCCATTTTCTTACTACACTACTTTAGTAAAACAATAAGCTGCTTTTGTTTGCAAGTAATTTTTTTCTGATGAGATTATGTATTTGCTGTAGCAGACAGTTCATTTGCATTTAACTCATTATAGTTCACTTTTTTTTTTAACAGAGATAAGAGCAAACTCTTGCTGGAACTTGCAGGCTTAAAACGAAATGGCAACAGCAGTGTAAAATATGAGAAGGCAGGATGCACAGATTTACAAGAAGCTTTAGTGAAGGTCTCTCAATTAGAAAGAGAGGCTGCCACCTTAAAGGAGGAAAAAGGTCACTTGCATAATCAGTTGATAGAAAATAAGGGCCTGTTTGAGCATCTAAAGGGAGCAAACATACAACTTGAAAGTCATCAAAGAGCTCTTCTGAAAGAGAAGGAGGATCTTGAGAAAGATATTGCTGAGGTTTGTAGCCATTCTTGTTGTTTTTCTTCCAGTGGATGATAATACACTTATGTTGCATATTGTAGTTATGAAAAATTATTGCTTTGTGTACAGCTTCAGATTTTGAAATTATTTAAAAACAATTATTGTATTATTTTCAGTTAAGTAAAAAACTGATGTCTGTTCAAGATGAAAGAATGGCAGAACAGTTAGATACTTCTTCCCTTAAGGCTAGTAATGTAAGTATCACTAATCAAGTGAACACTTTGAAGAATGAAATTCAGGATAAAGAAGAACTCATTAATTCTTTGAATGAACAGCTTTCAGCTCAGAGAAGAGCCTGTGCAACTGCTTTTGCTGAAAAAGAGGAACTGGCAACTGTGAACAATGAATTGTCTGTAAAGGTAGAGAGTTTGAAGGAAACTGTTAATTCCATAGCTTTTGATGAGACACTCCATGAACAAACTACTTCATTAGAGAAGGAACTGGGAAAGGTTAGAGATGAGCTTAGAAAGGAAAAAGAGCTAAATGCACTTCTAAAGGAAAAAGAAGAATTGCTTAGCAAAGTGGAGGAAGAACGAGAAGGGTTACTTGTTAAAGTGGAAGAGGAAAAAGAAGCATTGGTTCAGCAGGTAAACAAAGAGCAAGAACGATCTCGTTATGAGGTAGCTTGTGAGCGTGAGAGGAATGCTGAAGCTATAAGGGCTTTAAAAACAGAGATTGAATCCTTGAAATCAGATCTTGAGGATGCTAAGCAGTCTTTAGAGGAAAAGAATAAGTCTGATCACAATTTATGGAACACTTTGCAAGAAAAGGATGCATTATTAAAGGAAAATGCAAGTTGCTTAAATGAACAAATAAAGCTTAAAGAAGAAAATGAACAGCTGAAGCTTAAATTAGAGAAAAGGAATCAGCTATCAAGTGATGAAATTGAACAGTTAAAGGCTGATGTAGAGAAGGAGAGGGAACTCAAAGAGCAAGCTGAGCAGGAGAAACAACATGTAGATGAACTTTTGATATCAGTGAAATCTGAGCTGGACAAAATTCAGAGTGAGAGGGATAGATTAAAAGAGGAGCTTGAATGTTCACAAGAGTCACTTTTAAAGGATAAAGGAGAGAGAGAACAGTATATAACACAGGTGAAGGAAGAAAATGAATGTCTTACCTGCAAATTGGGTGACCTTGAGAAAGTAGTTTCTCTAATGACAGAAAACAAAAGCAGTCTGGAGTTACGGTTGGAGAAGGCTGAAAAACAATTGGAAGAAGTTAAAGGTAATTCCTTAAGGTGTTTGTCATTTTGTTTAAATTCTGCACCACTGTGTTAAGCTGATAGATAGTTTCTTACACAGTTAGAATTATGAAGGGATTGTTGAGTCCTTACTTTTTTACAATTATTATTATTTTTTTTTTTTGAAAGAGAAAAGTATATAAGTTGTTTCAGAGTAGTTTTAATTAGTACTATACATGCAAAATAAAGATGGCTGAAATGGTGGAAATTAGTTAAATGATGAAATTGTGGTAAAAAGCTTATCCTAGTTGGAAATGGACCAGAGTGCTTCTAGGTGGTTTTTTCTATTATGGAGAGAATGGAAGAGGATAGTCAAGGAAATTATTTTAGAAGATCCTTTGAAGGAGATTGGAGGACCTAGAAAGTGGTAGTAGGGGGAATGGTTGAGATTTTAGAATGTAAGAGCAGTAGCATCCAGGAAATGTTAGACTATGGTCAATAGAGATGGGTTGATGAAATTTGTATCAAGTTAAGGTATGGTGAAGTTTGAACAGTCAGAAAGGTCTCAGTTTTGCTGGAGTTCAGTCATTCTGTTATTGACAACACTGGTCCATTCTAAACTCCTGTTAAAGCTACCATCCACCTCATGTTGGATTATGCTGTACGATTGTGCTTTTGAGGACAACAATTAAAATTTACTAATAAAGGCTAAAACTACAAAGACTTTGCAGTTTAAAATATTATTAATTTTAATGCCTTCATTTATTAGTAGAAGGCCACACCACACAACATATTACTAGATGTGGTTTCAGGTGGTTTTCCATTTTTTTTTTTTTTTACAAACTCTTTCTGTCATGCAGTCTTGATACTATGTATAAAAAGTTGAAAGATTTGGTGTAATTCCTTGTCAAAAGACAATGAGATATTGCAGTTGTTAAGTGCTCTTTTCACCTAGCAGTCTTAATTGTACTTATGTAGGCCTCACTTCACTTGATTTGCCTAAAGTGTTCATCTTAGTGGGAAAAATTCTAGTAATAAAAATAAGTGGTAGATTTTTTGCTAATTAGGCATGTTGATGTAAGTTATATTTTGACAAGTGCATGCAAGTTTCCTCATGGCTAACCTTGAAATGTTCAATTAAAATTTGTTATTTTTATAAATAAGGTTTTCTAAATATCAAAGGAATTTCAGAGTTGAATACCTTTCAGGTGTGGAGGTTCGTCTTAGAGCACAGGTGTTGGAGATCAAGGAGGCTGAGTCATTGCTCAAGGAACAAAAGCTGTCTAGTCAGCAAGAGTTGCTCTCATGTAAGGTAAGATAACTTTTAGTCTTTCTTTAGTTCTAAAATTCTCTCACAGGGGATATTACAACTGGTAGTGCTTTTTTTTTTATAGGAATGCACACTTTATACTTTCACATTTCTGTACCCAGCATTTTGATATCCATCCAAAATACATCCTTAGAAAGGCACAGGCCCATGATGTTCATGAAGCGCACAACAAAATAAGTCTGTTTTGTGTTTACTATTGTTAGTGATGCAGTTTCCCCAGCTATCTGAAAGAAGGTTGTTTCTACAAAACCTTATCTTTGCCTTTTGCAATTACATTTGCTTTTCTTGGTAAGTTATTGGTCATTTGATACCAAAACCTCAACATCTACAAACCCAGGCTGTGCAGTGATGGAAATAGCAAGGTAGTCGGCTCAAAGGCAGGAGCTGATCCATTAGATTAGGGGTGGAGGGATGTGGATAGGGTTGATTGACAGCAAGAGGGAAGGTTGGTCAGACTTCTGTCTAGCTGGCAAGGTGAGTAGGGTCTGCCTAGGTCCACAGCAGGATAGTGGCCTCTGTCTCCACCCTTTGCAGCAAGCTGTATCCTCCATTGATGACAGCATCACAGTAGTCGCCTGGACCACGTATGAGAGAATTCTTAATTTGTTCGTATGTGGAACAACCTGGATCTTTACATTAGGATAAATCTTTTGGCGCCAGCTGGAAACTGGTAAAAATAAAAACAAGAATTATTTATGCAAGGAATTGGTGGCATCTGGCATCTGTCACGGAGATGAGATGGGAAGTGGCCAGCGACCTGATCTCAACCCCGTGGCGTCTCAGTTTTCTTCTTACTGCCATTGAGAGAGGTAGTTTCTTTCCCTCCTTTCTCTCCATAGCCGGTTGTTTTTGCCTTTGCCCATGGTTTTTTGTGTGTGTGTGTGTGTGTGTGTTCATTGTTTGTTTGGAGTGTGTGTGTTTTGGTTTTTATCATGCAATCCCAAAACCCAGCTAAAAATTCCTGTAAGCCTCAGAGAAAATGCCCTGGTGTAGGCACCTATCCTTCCTCGCATTGTATGGCTCCCGCAAAGGTATTAGGGTCTGACAGATTTTATGCTCTGGTTCTGAATCGTGTAAATCCTTCGGAGGAGGCAGTCGAGGATCCTTGTGTCCAGGAGGTGGGGGTTTTGGAGGATCAGGAGTTTCTTTCTTCTTATGAAGAGGTTGTTGATCTCATTCGTGAGTTCAATAATATTTTTAAAAACTGTGATGCCTACAATTATTCCAACAGGAATAGAAGCCTTGCTGGGACCGAAGAAGGACTTGAGGACATCTTTTCATTTGCCTCGTTCCAATCACACCGACTCAGTCCTGAATCATGCAAATTCCTTGATTTTGGGACGGGATAACTCCCTTCATTCCGGCAGATTGTTTAAGCTTCTCCCTCCTCCTCTACCTCTCCACAGGAAGTATTATGCAACTCCTCTCATGCCTTTTCTGAATAGGCAGGTCATCTCTGATGTCATCCGTGTGAAGCTGGGTTTAACCCTGGATCAGGTCAGAGCAGAATGTTCTTTTTCTTTTCATGAAGCTGCTTCTTTGGAGTCGACTACCTCTTAATGCTTTCCAAACTGTTTCTTGTCTGGATTTGTGGTCTTCAGCTGTTACCAATATTTCTTCTTCCCCCCATCAAGGAATAAAGTTAATAGTTCTGCATACATCAGGTTGTTGCAGTCTGGTGCTAAGGGTATTTCCTACCTTACCCATCTGACTGCTAATTTGTGGGCTAATATCCTGCTGACGATGTGGATTCCTTGTTATCCTTGAGGAATGTTGATATTCTGGACTCAGAGTTGCTTTCCCCAGGGATCAGTTAGATGCAGCTATTGATAGACTTCAAGCCGACAGCAATGATCGTCTCGTCCAACAAGCAGTAAGTAAAGCAGCAGATCTTTCTCGCCTGATGTTACAAGGCAGAATCCGCAGCCTTCTCCTAAGAAGCCTATAAGACCTCCCCCTACGATCAAGACTTCTCAACCTGCTTCGTCACTGAAGAAGCCTTTCCAACAACGTCCCTTTCAGTCACGCTCTTCCATGCCAGGGAGGGGAAATAGGGGCAGAGGTAGGGGAGGTAGACGATAGAGTGGGCACCCCTCCGCACTTTGTGCCACAGGTGGGGGGGATGCCTGGCTAGCCATTGGGCTACATGGCAGAATTATGGAGGGGAGCCTTGGGTGGTATATGTCCTTCAGGTAGGGTATCTACTACCTTTAGACTTCGCTCCCCCTCTCTCCAATCGTCTTCTCCCTCACCTCACTTATGACCAAGGCTCTCTGAAACACTTAGCTCTCCAAGAAGAAATGAGGAGGATGAGGGAGAAGGGAGCTGTAGAGCAAGTAGAGAGTCCTTTCCTTCCCCAGGGTTTTACAGCTGAGTCTTCCTAGTCCCCAAGGCAATTGGCAATTGGAGGCCGATGATAGACCTATCAACATTGAATCTCTTTATCATAAAGACAAGGTTCAAGGTGGAGATTCCTTGAACAGTCCTGATAGCCGTCAGAGACGACTACATGCTGACTATAGATTTGAAGGACTCGTACTTCCAGATCCCTATTCATCCCTCCTCCCAAGGTTCCTTCGCTTCAGTCTCGGAGAACTGGTGTTCCAGTTCAAAGCCCTTTGCTTCAGTCTGACAACAGCTCCCCAGGAGTTCACAAAAGTTTTCACCCTAGTGACAACATGGGCTTATGCTCAGGGAATTCGCCTCCTAAGATATCTCGAAGACTGGCTGGTCTTGGCAAGTTCTCAGGAAAAGATAATTCGAGACAGGGGTCATCTTCAATTTTATCGCAGCTTAGGCATCGTGATAAATTTGGACAAGTCCAATCTTCAACCCAGTCAGAGAATCCTTTACCTGGGAGTGATCATAGACACTGCCTCGTCGAGAGTCTTTCCATCAGATCAGAGGATAGAAATGTTCAGGGCAGCGGCTTGCTCCTTCCTATCCAAACAGAGCCAACTGGCTCGGCAATGGCAAGTGATCCTAGGACTTTTGACATTGCTAGAGAAACTGGTTCTTCACGGCTGTCTTCATCTTCATTCTCTGCAATGGAGGCTGATGGAATTTTGGTTTCTAGCAAGGGTCTCTCCTCAGCTCTGTTGGCAAGAGGTAAAAGCAACCTCCTGTGGTGGTTGGACGACAGAAACCTGACAGTGGGGATGCCTCTTCATTTGCCCCCTCCAGAGCTGCTCCTGTTCTCGGATGCTTCTTCCAAAGGTGGGGGAGCATACCTAGATCTCCAGACTTCAGGCGTGTGGAGTCCTCAGGACAGGAAACTTAACATCAACCTGCTAGAGTTGAAAGCAGCCTTCCTAGCACTTCAGGAGTTTCAAGAAAGGGTGATGGGGCACTCCTTTGTTCTGGTGTCGGACAACACTATGGTGGTAGTTTATGTGAACAAACAATGGGGGCTAGTGTCATGCCAACTTAACTTGATAACAGTCCAGTTACACCAGTGGGCTATCAACAACTCAGTGGACCTCATGGCTGGATACATTCCAAGCAAGAGGAATGCAGTGGCCAACAAACTAAGTCTTCAGGGACAGGTTCTGGGGATAGAGTGTTCTCTGCATCAGGAGGTGGCAGATAGGCTTTTTCATCTGTGGGGGAGACCAGTGATAGACCTCTTTGTGACAAGGTTCACCAGGAAGCTAGAGGTCTATTGTTCAGTAGTTCCAGATCTCTTTGCCTTGGCAGAGAACGCCCTTCGACATCCTTGGGACAACCTGGACGTCTACACCTCTCCCCGCTTTTGCCTGATCCATCGTCCTGAACAGTGATGATTTCCCAGAATCTCAGGATGACCCTTGTAGCTCCTTTTTGGCCTCAAGCAGAATGGTTTCCAGATATTCTGACTCTGCTCTCAGCAGTTCACCTGCAGTAGCTCTCTTACCAGGTAAGGAAACAACAAGCATTTTATCAATGCTAACAGATTTCATGTTTCAAATTCATCTTCATACCTGACTGTTTTTGGAACAGAGTATGTCCATATATCCCACCTCCTATAAGTGTGGGATTCAGCTATGTAATTACTTGGTAAGTTATTTATATGAAAATGGTATTTTCATGATAAAATTACCTTTCTTATATACTTACTAAGTAATTACATATCAGAGCCCTCCCTCCTCCCCACTGTTTTGTTGTTCCTATTGTTCCCTGATAGTGGGCGGGCTAGTCACCTCCACAAAACAATAGTATCGCTAACGTGAACTTCAGATTTTAGCTGCCGCACGAGTGAAAAAATATAGCTATGTAATTACTTGGTAAGTATATAAGAAACTTATTATCATGAAAATACCATTTTCTCTGTCTTATTTGCTGAATGGCTGAAAAGACCCCAGTGTTTGGCTTTATAGCCCAGTTTTCATAATGTATTCATTCATTCAACCTCTAGGATGTTATCACAAAACATTACAACTGGGTTTAGGCTCTCATTGCTCCCAGAGCTGGATGTGGAGACATTTTCTAACTAATAAATTTGGTTTGCTTTCTGTGTGCAGAAAGGCATTTATGTATATCTGTGGATTGTAAAATTGGCATTAGAGGGTTCACGAGATAAGTGGTTTTGTGAAAGGGAAGGTACAGTTTTGTTTCTTAGGTGTAACTGTTTATTTTAAATTGAAGTGGTCCTCCTTTGGACCTTGCTGTTTTGTCGTTTCTCCTCAGAGGTTGAACTACATGAAGATAACTGTAAAAATATATGTAGATGCTTCTGAATGATTTATTTTTTCCAGGTTTCACTGTGAAGATAATACTTATATTTAGATGCTTCTCAATTATTTTTTTCACTACTTTATTACATGTTTAAGTAATTTTCAAGTAATGGGTTTTTATTTTACATAACAGGAGAATCTCCTTACTTTACGAGCATCCCTTGTAATGCTACAAGAAGAAAATACTTCATTGAAGGATAAAACTGAAAACTCTTCAAAACTTCAACAAGAATTGAAGGTGAAAGTCAAAGAGAAAGATGAAGTCATTGCATCCTTGAATGCAAAGGTAAGTAAATTGTACGATTAGAAAAGTTGCTGGCATTGGAAACTATAATTTACTTTAAAATGGACTAATATTGTGCATTATCCTAAGATCTCTTCATTCATCTTGCTTGTTTTTGTATTTCAATAACTGTCCAGAACATATCTTTGTAAACATACATGTCACCCAGAAGTTTTTGTAATGATATGTAAATGCAGTTGATGATGATTATGTAAGAAAATGATTGTAATGTGACACACAGGCACTTCATTGAAGTCTCTGAGATTGGACAGCTCAAGCCTCTGTTAGATAGCACAGTTAAATGGATATACTGCATAAGGCAGACACCTCTAGAGAATCATTTGTTGCATGTCTACAGCATATTTCAGTGTTCACCAAGGACAAGGATTTTTTAGTCTTGCTTACCAGGGTAGAAGTGAGACTTAATCTTTGAACATGTTGAACATCTGATGATGTTTTAAGACCTGAGAATTGTTGTTCATATACAATGATGGTTTTAATGTTATGTGATGTATCTGAGTATTAAGAGGTTATCTACATATGGTATATTGGATGACCTTTGCTGTATGTACTGGTTTTTTTTTTATGTTATAAATGAATTTGATTGTTAAGCAAAATGTCAACAATAATCATTCAACATAAAGTTATTTTGCAATGTATTTATAAATTATCATTTTTCCAGGTTGAAAGCTTGGATCGAAAGTTGAATAATGCAGAGCATGGTTTAGAAAAAAGAGAAAGATACTTAGAAGAGGAGTTAGATGCAGCTAGGAAGAAATGTGACCGCTTAGAAAAGGTAAAGTGTAAATTTATATCAAACCTGGAATTTTCAAACCTTTTTTGTATCTTTATTTAGATCATCATAATCACCTTTAGCAGACAGTCCTTTGCTGTACAGAAACCTAAGTTGCGTGGGGTCTTTAAGGTCATTTTAGTGCATTAAGTAGCTTGTCAGGTGATATACACTAACTGCCTTCAGGTATAGTATCTTTTAGCCAGTTTTTATCCTAAAAGGGTTTGTTCCTAAAGATTGTGAATAGACTGAAGTTAATTATAGCTCTTCATCCTCTTGTTTCATTTACTAAAAGCAGGTGACTAGAATCCAGGTAAATTCTCCTGCACCTCCTCAAATGACTGATTTGCAAGTGCGGCCCTTAAGCCTGGAAAATTTTGAGCCCAAATTATACACATGTAAACTACTGGCTGAGTCACAATTGGGGCTTGTCTCCAGGAAGAAAATTTAGTAGCCATCCTTGACAACTTCTGTCGCTTAAAACTTGGTTATGACGTGCTGCCATGTTCATGAACATTTTTGGAGACAAGTTCCCAATGATAGAAGAGGAGTCAATTGGGGAATACTGTCCTAACTTCCTTTTGGACCCCTTAGCATGGAATTTTTCAAGATTGTCTACCCATCCTAAGCCATAAGGGCAACTGCCATTTTCCAAAAAGACAATTGCCCTTATGGAAAGGTAGAAGGATACAATATCTAGAATGAATGCCATGCATCATGGCTGGTTCAGTCCATTAATGAAAAACCAAATGAAAATTAAAAAAACAAGAGAATAAATAAGCAAGAAATAGTGATTCATACATTTAACACCTTTAAAAGGACTATCAAGGAAATGGCTTAGAAATTAAAGGACATGACATAAAAGAGAAAAAAGACATAAAAATGGAACCCTTCCAAAAAATAAAACAAAATTGCAGTGAAAGTGATCTGTTTGTGAAACCAAAAGAGACATGGTGTGAAGTAAATTTTAGTAAAATATGTAGTTTTGTCTGTTTAATCTTAATAAACTTATATGAAAATATGGAAGATAGTGTCACTGTTTATGTCATGTATTACGTAACATTTTGTAACTCAATTTTCAGGAAGTACGAGCAGTCCGAGAAGCACGGCAGGAAGAAGTAAGCCAATATACTACACAGGTTGAAGAACAAGAAGAAAAAATACAACAAAAAGACCTTGAAGTGTCAACTCTGCAACAAGGTTAGAACATGAAATGTTATATTTATTTTACTGTGGAGACTTTATGAACTTAGTATTAGGTGTATACTGATTCTTTATTTTCAGCTTGTATACATTACATGCCTGGTATTTTCAGGAATTTGAGGCACAGGTCATGAATTCTTTGGTCTTTTGATATCAGGATTTGTGTTTCATAACTTATAAATAGGAAACTTTTTGGTTTAAAGTGTTAGTGTTGTAGTGCTGTGATTAATTTGATTGACAAGATCAGTTCATAGATGTGAACCTTGTAATTACCCAACTAAGATGTTGGAAGGTAACAAAGTCTTTCATCTGTATAGTCTGTTCACCTCACTTAGGCATCATAACGTTATAAAGCTTGTATATGACTGATAACATATTGTTTATATTTAATGTTGTCTTGGATGTTCAGATTTGACAATTATTTATGGGAAAACTTCAGATTTCTGTTTTTGATATGAAGCTAATTATTCCAACAAACCTGTCAGTCACAAGTAGCCTTATTTGCAGTGGATCTGTGGTTGCAGCTGTTTGCTTTCTTGTCCTTTTATTTGGAGAAGTTTTGTCTAAGAACATGTTTGAATTCAAACTGGGAAGTACAAGTAAAAGTTTTGTTGTGAAGCTAGATAGATAACTAATATAGTGCACTGTACATTTTAGTTCCTTGCATATACCTTTGGGTGATGTAGGAGAATGTTCAGAAAGAAATTCTTATTGAGCAGATTTTTTATATCATTCGTTCATAATCAAATCAGTTTTATTGAACTTGGGTTTTAAATTGAATTATTTTCTTAGTCTTATATAACTGGACAGTTTATATTAGTTTAGTATTTTATTATCTCTTCCAGAAGTGAAAAGGCTGCTGCAAATGTCCATGACATCTTCTTTGTGTAATGAGAGTCAAAACACATCTGAATTATCTACCTCAAAGAAAGAGAAAGAAAAAGAAGATGCATGTGTCCAGACTCTAAGGGAAGAATTAAGGTGGGTATGATAATCTTCATGCTGGAATTTGGTACGTTTTATTCATAAAATTTGGTATGTAACACCTGACCATTTGCATTTGAAGAAGTTTCTGAATAATAATAATAATGATTTTTAGCTACATAGTCTTCGAAATTGTGGGTTCGTCCGTACCTTTTGAATCAAGGGTTTTCATCCTTTCCTTTTATTCGAAGTGCCCAGAAGTCTGGCAGCTGAACATCACACATGTTCAACAGATCAGAGGTATGGTACCCTTCCTTTGCTCTTTCATGACCAGGAAGAGAATACCAGGTGAGCCAAACTACCAGTCAGTTCAGAGAATTACTTGGAATCCTCCCTCCAATAATAAGTCTCCATATGTAAAGACCGAGGGTTTGTATTCATGTAGGAACAAATGACAAATTTTTTATTAATTTGTATTTTTCCTAACATACAAACCTGAGGTCTTTACATAAAAGGCTCACCTCTTACCACCCCTCATTCTTTTACCTGGGCCAAAAGGTAAACTGAAGAGCCACCCCTACCATAGGTAACTTACCATAACCACCTTGCAAAAGTGTTACGGCCAGACTTTCCAGCTTCGCAGAAAGTTATCCATATGTAAAGACCTCAGGTTTGTAAGTTAGGAAAAATAGAAAGTCAATTAAAAATTTGTCATCTGTGTGTGCACAGGGCTTATGTAAGGTATATTACTGCAATATTGTTATTTTATTGGTATACCATACAAAAATTTACAGAATCTATAGTGTCTGAAGCATGCATATGCTACATTTATTGAAACATTGGGTAAATATGCAGTGCATTAAACTTACTGATATCCGTAATTACATTTTGCTTACAATACTTACACACTTGTAATTGACTAAATAAACAGGATTTTAAAATCATTAAATTTACATGTAACTGTTCTTAGTTCATTTGTTGATTGCATGTAAATATTATTACACATTCGTAAACAGTTGGAGGAATATCTGTGTTTACTCCTTTCCCTCTTGCCTTGTGCATAGTTACTCAAAATTCTGATGAAGTTAATATCTGTTAATGAAGGGTGATAAAAATTTTTTGTGTAAGCAGTATCAGGAAATATAATGCATTACATTTGTTCATATACGAAACAGACCTTGGTCTTAATATTAGGATAAATCTTCTAGCGCCAGCTGGAATCCGGTAAAATCAATAAAGTCGTATTTGCAAGGGACTAGTGGCTTCTGTCCTTGAGTCATTAGTCATGTGGGACCACCCACACCCAAGCAGTACTCTGTGGCATCATCAGTTACTCTTTTACTGCCTTTGGGAGAGGACATGTTCTTTCTCTCCTCTCTAAAGCTGGTTTGGATTGCCCCTTTTTGCTTTCTTTCTGTGTTTCAGTGTGTGTGTGGATTTCTGCTCTTTGTGGATGTGTGCTTGGATATAATAGATCCTCTTAACCCTCCTGCGAGCATATCTCTTGGATCTCATAAGAAGTAAAGGAAATGACCAGGTGTTGGTGGCTTTCCTTATTCTCGTTTTCTAACTTAAGTATATAAGGATCCTCATCCAACGTGTAGTAGATGCAGAGAGAATGTATGTAATGCAACTAATCCTTGTTCTGTATGTTGTGATTGGTCAGTGGAACAGTGGATGAGGTTTTATGGGAAGGGTCAGCACAAGAGGAAGGAGACACTCCATCTTGGATTGATGGGGATTCGTCTTCAGTTTCCTTTGTTCAGTCTCCTCGTGATACTGTCCCTTCCTTAGAGAGGCCTGTTCCAGTTGTTTCACCTCCTGTAATAGAAGTTTCCCATGCCCTTCCTGTTCGTCCATAGATTCATTGAGGGATGCATTTGGAGGGGTTTCAGGTAATTTTATGCTTAATTATACCTCTTCTTTCCCTTTGGGGAGGCAGGGGGATCTCCTTCTTTGTCTCATTTTCCAGTTCCGGATGCTCAGAGGATTGTGGGCTTTCAGCCCTTGCTAGGCCTATCAGGGGTACCAACCTTTGATGGCCTATTGTCACACTACATGGCCTCCTGCTACCCTCCAGTCCCTCATACACTGGGTGTCCCTTCCTTCCAGGTCTCCACTACTGTATATGGGTCGAATACGATAACATCCTCTGGAACATGTGGTACCAATTCCACATCATTTTGGAGCTCCCTTGGTATTGCCTGCAATGGTACCAACAGACTATTCTTGTGTTTTGCACAGTGTAGTGACGTCGCAGCCATCAGTGACAACACCTAACATGGCTGCTGTGGTGACATCAAATCCTTCTCTTTCCATGTTGACAACTACATCTTCTGGGATGATGTAGAATTCTGCGTTGACGGATTCGTTAGCGAGAATGGGGATGGATAGAATTAAGAATGTTAGAGGAGAAGATTAATAAGGTAAGCAAGGAGAAATGACACAAGTCATCGTCATCGTCGTCTTCTGACTCGTCGGATTCGTCCATTGTACCTGTGCATGCTCCAGTTAAGCATTGGAGAATCAGGGACTTCATGGCTGTTCCTCATGCTGAGAAAAGAAGGACAATTTCTTCTTCAAGCCGGGACTGGCACATCCCTGTGTGTATGTAAGCTCAAGATTTGGTGGTGGGCCCTGTCTTGAAGGTTGGTGGTCAAGGTTCTTCCACGGTTGTTTGGCCTAGGAAGCCTATGGACGTAGGAATGAAAGATTTGTCGGTTACAGTCTTAGGCATGGGCACAGATGTAGTGGGAGTGTCTTCAAAAAACGTTTGAAGGTCACCTTTGGTGGCTCAACGGGAGAATAATATTGTGGTGAAGTTCCTGTGTCTCCTGGACGACTGTTCAAAGTTAGGAGGAAAGGTGACAACGCTCCAGTCAAGAGATCTAGGGTACTGGAAGCAGAGGATTCATGTATGGATGACAACAGATTTTTGTCTTCTAGGCTGTTGGACAGAGAAGTTGTTGTTTAGCCATTGATCAGGCATTCAAGTTCCAGATCTCCCAGGAAAGTGCCTAGTTCTCCCCCCAATATGTCGGCCATAGAAGTATGGATAGATACGGATGTAATCGTCACGAGATCAGTTGGATGCGAGGGAATGGGGACGTTCATGTTCACAGTCGAAGAGCAGAGAAAGGATTCAACAGCCATCGCCCCTTGGACATCAACGTGGCGCAACTAGGCCAAGACAAGATGGACGTGCATCATGTGATAGGGGTGCTTCGGCTTTGAAAGCAAGTATTCATGATATTCTGATGCCTTCCTCTTCTGGTGACAACATAATTAATGAAGCGGAAGACGTGGAAAATCGTGAGTTTCTTTCCTTTTATGCAGAGGTTATAGATCTGATTTGTCAGTTTAATAATCTTTCGAAGAGGACTGAAACCCCTTCAGTGATTGCTTCTACTGGAATTGAAATGCTTTTAGGACCTAAAAAAGATATTAAGGCATCCTTGAATTGCTGTCCTCTAGGCATACAGAGTCAGTCCTGCGCCATGTAAACTCATGGATTTCGGGGTGGAATAACTTTACAGTCGAATAGATCATTCAGGTTGCTCCCTCCTCCCCTATCTCGACATAGGAGATATTATATGACTCCTGTTATTCTGTTTCTGGGTAGACAGATCAACCCAGACAATGTTCGTTTGAGACCAGGTCTGATGATGGATCAAGTCAAAATGGAGTCTCCTTCCCTTACATATCAGGAAGCCGCCGCATTGGAGTTGATGACCTCTTCTGTCTTCCAGACGGTATCTTAGCACAGGCCGGATCGAGAAAAAAGTAACCAAGAATACAATCTCGTTTTGGCTACAAGAAACGATCATGAATGCCAATTCACCTTCATCAGGAGCTTCAGACAATGTTGTGCAGGCAAGAGCGTACAACTTTAGAGGTTTAAGCTCCTCATTGGCATTTAAGAAGAATATGTCTGTTCATTGAATTCTGAAAGCTGGTTTGTGACATTGCCAAACCACTTTCACTTCCTTCTACTTGAAGGAAGTTGCCCAAAGGTCCTTGGACACCTTTTCCATGGGTCCGGTGATGCCTGCTCAACAGGTTGTGTAGCCCATCCAGTGCCCCTGGTGAGTCAGTTTGTATCAGGTCTAAGATTAGGTATGAGAGTGAAATGAATAAGATGACTGGTCTCTCTTCTTTCCTTTTTTCTTCTTTACCTGTGGGCAGTAAGAAGAGGGTTCTGTCATGAGGTGGAACTGACATGGTACAGGTGAGTGCAGTGGCCATACTGTTAGAGTGATCATTAATGTCAAGATACCTTTCAGTAGCAATGCATTCCTCTCTTTAGCAAGGAGAGAGAGGAATGATAACAAACCTACATAAGTGGCTACATTGGTTTGTTATAAGAACAGATAGCTTCTTGTCTTCCGTATATGCAATGAACTGTGACATTGTATTGAAACCCGGAAGTCTGAACCCAAGATATACATATATCTGTGGTTCAGAAATAAAGGTCATGTTTCTTAGAATTCTCTTATTCAAAAGAATGACCGGGTGTGGCAAACCCCCACCAAGAGTAAGTCTATTCTAATATTAAGGCTGAGGGTTTGTTTCGTATATGAACAAATGACAAATTTATTAAATTAATTTGTATTTTTCATAACTAACAAATCTAAGGCCTTAACATTTAAGGCCAACCTCTAACCACCCCTCTGACAGCTTAACTGCTTTGGTGTGGGTGGTCCACATGACTTGTGACTAAGGACAGATACCACTAGTCCCTTGCATATACAATTTTATTGATTTTACCAGATTCCAGCTAGCGCTAGAAGATTTATCCTAGTGTTAAGACGTCGGGTTTGTTAGTTATGAAAAATACAAATTAATTTAATAAATTTTCATATTTACCCTGCTTCAACTAATGACATGATATACAGTAGCCTATGAAATGTTTTGGTCAGTGTAAGGATTTCTGAAATTACAGTAAACCCCCCGTATTTGCGGTCTCACGATTCACGGACTCACGTATTCATGGATTTCTCTATGGAACATATCTACCAATTATTCGCGGAAAATTTGCCCATTCGCAGTATTTTTCACTGAGAAATATTCACTAAATACTGTATTTTCATCTCATTTCCATGACTAAATGCACTTTTTGTGATAAAACTATTAAAATACTCAGGTAATGCTCGAGTTACGATAATTCACCTTACAATAATTCGATTATGCAATGGGCGCAGGCAGCAGCGTAATCAGGCAGTGAGAGAGAGCAAATTACAATAGACAACTTTTCCTCCATCTCTTTATCCCATCTTCTGGTTAAAAAAATAAAAGAGAGTGATAAAAGTATTGTTAGTAAAGTTATACTCTTGCGTAAATGCGTACAGCCATAAACAACTAACCAAGAAACTGTTGTTTTGCTTATAACCGAATCGGATAACAACAGCCGTTTACCTGGTATTTCAACCATTGTACGGTAATAAACAATTACCTTAGGTTATGGCATAAATGACGCTAAGCAGAATAGGACATATATTTTTACATTATACCCTTATTTAGTATGGATAAAATATCGTCAAGGAAATATACTGCTAAATTTAAGCTGCAAGCTGTAGCTGAAGCTGAGAAAACAAAGTTCAAGTTGCTAATGACTATACTGTAAATTATCGTGCATCGGCAACATGGATGAAACTCGATTGTAGTTAAAATGGGAGAGAAAGTATTTTAATCAAAACACATTACTGCTATTTTTATGCCGATCAACAATAAATACGTAAAGCTCATATTATGATGAAATTAAGTGAAAATAGCAAACGGAATCTTGAATTCTTTTTTGCACAAAACATACGCCCCCAAATGGCCATCGTCATTCTACTAACAAAATTAATAGATAAATTAATTTCACAACGAGACGTATTTTAGTTATATTTCGACTTAAAAACACTTTGTATAAAGAAAAATAACCTTGCCCCTTATAAATAAAGTATCTAGACTCTAGAGATCCATTTATGCTAACTAGAAGCAAGAAAAGCGCTCAGAACTGAGTTAAATGCGGCAAAATAAACACCGCATAAACATTTTCAAACCAAAACATTGATCGCTATGATCGCAGTTTAAAATACAAAAGCAATATAAGAATATATACAATATTATTGGATACAGTGAATTAAGGCATAACATTTTAAAAGATCCATGGAAAAGATGCATATTTGTTATGTTGGCGTTTGTATAATATGATATGTGAATATAGAGTAGCGTATAATGTAGGCTACGGTACTGTGTATGTATACAGTATACCATAGTGTAGGCTATGCTAATTCTCGTTTGTTATTGAATTTCTCTTTGTATTGAATTATCATAAGTCACTTTGCATGAACCTCCAGAATTATTTGATATTAATAATTACTATACCATGTATGTAAAGAGTATATTTTATAGTGTAGGCTAGGTTACCATATATGTATACATGGTACTGAATACCCTAGTGTAGGCTAGGCTGTGTTCGGGATAGGTTTTGGTATTTCTTACATTTTTTTCCAACAAACAATGGTTTGTTTTTTTAACCTAACCCATCGTAAGTAGGATAATACCTGTATAAGCATTTTTAGTTTGTTTTGTGCGTGTTTGAACTATCAAAATAGGCAGTTCTAAGTGTTTTTAGAAGGGTTCTAAGTATTCGCTGGTTTTAGCTATTCGTGAGGGGGTGTGGTACGCATCCCCACGAATACGGGGATGTTTACTGTATATGCTGTATCGTATAAATATCAGTATTGTAATGTATCTTGAGTGAGCCCTGCGAGCAAACACATGAAAATTTAAATTAAATGCTTATTAGATTTTTAATGTGGATATATCAGAATGCAGTACAAACTGTAGCTATTTGCTCAATGTAAAATCAGCAGACAGGCATACGCACACTCACATGTAGTGCTTACACTGCTTATAGCAAAATGAATAAGAAGACAGTAAAACTGTTGACCTATCAACAGCTTATTGTATTAGCAACCTTAATGAGGGTTGCTTATAGAGATTTAGGGTGTCTAGGTTGTTTTTGAAGGGTTTATTTGATTTGAATTGTTTGTCTATTTAATTTGTGTCCTGGAATGTATTAGTGATGTAAGGTGATGTATTACTGTACTAAACCTGAACCTCACAAATCAGGTTTGTTTATAGGTTCTGTCTAAATATGCTTTTGTTTTTTGGTCATTTTTCCCTTATTATCTGATGGTGGTTCTGTGATTGATACCCCTGCATGGTATTGATTGCAGTTTTGATCTCTCTTGAGGGTGATGCCGGATAGCTTTTTATGCCTTCTTGCCCACAGAATTTAAGTTGCTGATATGTCAAAGCAGTGTAGAGGTCTGATATTAAACTTGACCTTTAGTGTTTGACCTGATATTCGTGCACTGACCACCCTCAGACTTCAGTGGTCAAGTGTAATTTTAGGTAGAACTTGTAGGCCAACTAGTCATGGAAAAATAGCAATATAATATTGTTTTTCCTGTGGGGGATGGTAATCCCTCCTGAATGACTAGTAACTTATTGTGCTTAAGAAGTAAAATTAGGACAGGGAACAGCAGAGATCATGGATGTGAATACCTCTCCCCAAAAAACAAGAAAGTCTAGTAAAGTTGCTTTTGCATCTTATGAGTTTGTCAGCAGAGAAGGGAATAGAAGAGGTTTCAGAGCTAACCCAGCACTTATCCCTTTTAATGTATTTGGAACTGATAACTGTTCATGATTTTTTGTAGACATGGAAAAATCACTTCCTCAGTAATAGGAAACCATCTATAAAGTTGATATTTAACTTGAGAAATGAGGTCAAAAGAGAACAAATAATTAGTGAAGTGACCACTAAAACCTAATGTATTGTTTCCCAAAAATCTTAAGAATTCCATGGATAAAAGTGACAGGTTACTGCTAAAGGTCATTGTGTACACTAACCACATCAAAGGAATAGTAATTCTGCTCTATATCAGAGGGAGGAGTTACCATAATCTTCTAATATTTTACTTAAATGATTGAGGGTAAGATTGGACTACATCCGTGACCTTGTTATATACATAGCCCCAGAAAAAAATTATCATAAATCAGTAATCAGAATTGCAAATCAAATTCACCAGACAAATTCTTTACAAGAACGTAGAAAGTTATGCTCCAAATCTAAGCATACATTGCTAAAATGCTACAATAAGTAGTATTTGCAATTATTGGGCTTGAAGATCTTTCCACTTGTCTTGCACCCTCTGTAAATCTACTGACTGAATTTTTACATCATGCTTGTCCTGAAAATGTTTTTATTACATATACACTACAAAATTAAAGTTGCTGATGGCTGAAACAGGAAAGCTGTAATAAAGGCTAAATTTTAATTGAAAGTTAGAGGAGTACATGATCTAGGAGAAAATACCTCCTTCAAAACAGTCGTAAAAAACAAGTATTCTTAAATCTCCATTGTTAATTGTATCATAGAAATATACAATACAACTACTTCTAGAAAGAACAAGTATCATTATAAACCTAATTCCTTATGTTGCCCTGTGAAGTACAGAAGAATGAAAAGAAGATAGCCAAAACATCACAGGATTAAGGTGCAACTGGGATTATTTGTACAATGAATAAGGCCTCTTATAATTAATAATGGGGTGTAATAAACAATCATATTTTTATAGAACTTTGCAGCAAAGTTAAAGTATATAATAAACTTTTTACACCTGATTTTTCCTGTATGGTGTTAAATGTGAAAGGAGTTCTCTACACTGATATCTATATTATGTACTTTTCTCCAAAACTCCTATCTGGTCTAGTCATCTGTGCCCTATTTATATGATTCCTGGCATTCCTACAGGTCTTTGTCATGCTGTGTCCTTATCTGCTGCTTTCGTGACTTTTATCATTACATGTTCCAGCCATCTCAGCTGATTTTCCAGCTACTGAATACCTTCTCTCCCTTCATCTTAATTGTGTTACTGGATATGGCAGTAGATACTTTAGACTTTTGTTTTTTCAGACTAAGTGAAACCAACAAGGAATCTTTAGTAAAGGAAGTGCAAGACCTAAAAAGTCAACTGGAAAAATTGAGCTTAGTATCTTTTGCCAAGCCAACGCCTTCTAAGTCTCCTAGGAAAAAGGTAAGGAGGTTTGTGCTTTGTCTCGGAAACCTTGCACTTAATTTTCCTTTGTGAAACTTGAATAACTACAACAATGAAAGTACCATTTATTTAAGTCTTTTCCTACTGAAATGAAAACTGTGATCTTATAATTCTGCGGGGTAATAAAGTGTAAGGTTATGACTTTTCACAGAACACTGTGATGTCTATAATTTTGTGGGGTAATAACGTGTAAGGTTATGACTTTTCACAGAACACTGTCATGTCTGGTCAAACTAGTAATGGTTACCAACTTTATTGTTAAATCTCAAACTTTTTCTCACCTGGTCAGAGCAGTTGTGTGATTACTGAGCTCTCTACAGAAAACTATTCCTTGCCGTTTATTTGTTACCTCTCTCTCTCTCTCTCTCTCTCTCTCTCTCTCTCTCTCTCTCTCTCTCTCTCTCTCTCTCTCTCTCTCTCTCTCTCTCTCTCTCTCTCTCACGAGAGAGAGAGAGAGAAAGAAAGCACTCAGTTTATGATCTGAGTGACCAGGTTAAAAGAATGAAAATATTGTAATACCTAAAGTTAATGGTAGGGAAAAATATACCCACCACTTTCGAAGAATGCTTCCATATTTAATTTCTCTCTCTCTCTCTCTCTCTCTCTCTCTCTCTCTCTCTCTCTCTCTCTCTCTCTCTCTCTCTCTCATTGTGGCACAGTGATAAAGCACATAGCCTACAGTATTAGGGACTAGTGTTCTGTTTTCAAACCAGACAAAGGGAAACAATATGGCCACATTCCCTAAAATTCAGTTTGTCCCTCTTGACCTAATCAGTTATTAATTGACTTGTGTGTTGCTTCTGGGATGGTTAGAAGAAAGAAGAAAACAAAAACAGATTTGCTCTCTCTCTCTCTCTCTCTCTCTCTCTCTCTCTCTCTCTCTCTCTCTCTCTCTCTCTCTCTCTCTGTTTAACAGAATTAAGTCAGTATTCTTGAAATAATATCACAGTATATAATATTTTTACATTTTGAATTTTTATAGATTGCTCATTCAGATCTTGAAGAGTCTTCAGAACTGGACAAGGCCATCATTGCACCCACTCCTAAGAGCAGGAGCACTCGGAAAACACGTACACCAATGGTAAGACTTTTTATTGTAATTTTTCATGCTTATACTTTTTCTTAGTATAAGAAACTAAACAACTATACTTTGTCATAACTATCTAGAAATATGTTGTGTGTATGGTTGTGATATGTTGAAAATTTTTCTTTTAATGTGTAGGCTCTGCGCTCAGATCAGGAGGATACTACTACCAATTTCGAGAGTGTTAATGTTGCTGCACCCTCACCTAGAAGCAGGAGTGCACGTAAACCTCGCATGACTGTGGTAAGTTTCATGTCATTTGCATATATTCTGTTATTATTAATAGACATTCTTCTTCCTTGAAGGTTTCCCCCTTCACCACGTATTCCTCCTCATTCATCTGTTGAATGTTAATTAGACATTTGTGGTATAAAAAATCCCTGACCCCTTTTAACTATGTAATTATGAACATCTCTTATGATAACCTGTCTTAACAGGTTACTTTCAGTACATAGTACAGTTTTCCTTCCATATTCACAGATGTTAGCAATGCCAGCTTTACAGAGATTAGAATCATTTTCGTTCCCAAAGAGTTGGTTATTCAACAAGCCTAGGCCAGGTTAGGCTAGGGCTGTTAGCTACTAGTGGGTTTATTGTTACAGTGCCAGCAGACTCGTTCTTTAATGACTCCTTAATCTTTGTTTCTGATCTTTACACCAACTTCAAAAATCCTTCTTGTTCTGTTTTTTTATTGTTTATAGTGCTGTAGATAGATGTGTAAAATAAAATACTGATATTGTTATTAAACCAGTGAGATTCAGTTAATTACAGAGGTGCAAAATCAGACTTGAGCACTAAATTGGAGAAAGAAAATTCTGTACTGTGCAAACACAAATGCTTCACAGAAGTAAATTTGTGTAAAATCATGTAGCCTATGATGTACAGTATTTTGGACTGTGTAGTCAAAGTCTCTAGAACTGGAATGTTATGAGTACAGTAAGTGTGAATGAGAGAGTGAGTGATAATTGGCTTGTTTATAGGCAGAAAAACATCATCATAATTGTTACCTCAGCTTTTCTCTTTATGGGGTTAGATTTGAAATGAGTTCTCTTTCTCTCTTCTGTTCTGTACTCTTTCTTCCGGAGATCCTATCAGGCCAGGGTCTGCATGTCACCTTTTTCCATGATTTCATTTTTACAGGTCATCATGTTACTTTCATATCTAATGCTTTCCAGACAAATTATTCCTGTCCAAACCATCTCGCGGCCTTTGCTAGTTTACTCTTTTCTTGGTTATCCAGCTTGTTTCTCAACTTTGTACAGTTTATTCAAAATTTAAGACTGGTAATTGTCCAGCTTGTTTTTTCCTAACTTAGAAAAGTTCTTTTACCACTGAAGACTGAATTCTTCCTTCAGTCCATCCGTATGAGTTTAGAAATTACACTGTTTTAGTTAAAGTGTGTTGTGATGATACCACTGTGCAGGTTTATGTGAAGTCTTCAGTCTTACATAACTGTTTCCAATAATGTTTCTTGATGACAACTTAGTTGGTAAGGCTGTTATCAGTTATGGTATTTTATTCATTTTTTCACCATTTTATGTGTACTGGCTAATTTTTTAGTGTTCTCAACCCAGTGTGTACTAATTTTAAGTTTTTTCTTGATCAAGAGGTATGTGATTTAACTAATATGTACTTATTTCAGGTGACCCCTATAGAGTTAGATACTACTGCTGAAGACTTTGTTACTGATATAAAGACAACTGTCAATTCCAAAAGCAAGAATTCTTCCCGCCCTCAACGATCTTCACGCCGTCAGCCCAAGATGTTACAAGGTTGTGATGTAAGTGCATGTAGATTTCTAGTAAAAAGAATTATCTCTGTGCCATTTTATTCTTTTATGTTTTGATTGTCCAGGGCAGGGCTACACCATGGATTTCTAGGTCCTTATCATGGGTGTGGGGCTGGAGAGAACGACTGCCTTGATGTGACTGTCATAATTCATTTGGCCATATGTACAGTATTTGCTCTAAATTACAATAGCAAGGCCTTCTAACATACTCCTATCCTGTTTTCTTGTCCTTATTCTGTTACAGTTAACCTTTTATTCCTAAGGCCACCATGACCAAAGTATACCATAGTTTAACCAGACCTTTGAACTGATTAACAGCTCTCTTAGGGCTGGCCCGAAGGATTAGACTTATTTTACGTGGCTAAGAACCAGTTGGTTACCTAGCAACAGGACCTACAGCTTATTGTGGAATCCGAACCACATTATACGGAGAAATGAATTTCTATCACTAGAAATAAATTTCTCTAGTTCATCATTGGCCGGCTGGAGACTCGAACTTGGGCCGAGCAGAGTGCTAGCTGAGAACTCTACCAACTTGTCCAACGAGGAACTGCCACCATGACCAGGAACATGTATTTGACTGCTATATAAGTGTTATAGAAACTCTTCAAAATTATATTCCTAAAAATTCTTTAGTACAGTACAGGTAGTTAATTTTGTCATCCACAAATTATGCAAAGCAAGTGTTTGTAATGTGTTTGATCCCACCCATGTGGACATAAAGTCAAATGAGGATGTCAGTAAAATAGCCAAAGCAGCAGCTAGTATGTCCTGATCATAAGTAGCAAACGGAAGTCATTTTGTCTTACATTCATATTGGTCACACTTGTTTAACCCATATATGCATTATGAATAACCCACACAACCAAATCTAAGTATGCATGGAATGCAGGATGAAACAGACAGTTAAACATATCCTATGTGATTGTCCATGCTTCAGCCAGGAGCAATTGTCAAGGTTTGGCAACAGTTCAGGTAAGTTTATCTAATTAGAATTTTAAAAGAGTACAAATTGTTGGATAAAATCTAAAGTTTATATTAAAGACACCCTTTTAGCCAAAGTCGGTGGTTTGGTGACACTACATTCTAATAATAATTAGTAATAGAACTGCTTAAAATCTGGTAAATGCTTTAGTTTACAGGGTTAAACCCATTTATAATGCTTACCTTGAACTTTTTTTTATGAATCCTGTAAGCAACCCAGCATGAACCATTTTATTATATTTAGATAGTTCCATTATTATTGATGATAAATAGTTTAAATGGTAATAGGAGCATTGCAACATTTTGAGGCCAAAAATTTTACGGTGTATCCTGCCATCTTGGGTCAGAAGTTGTTCATTTGGTGATATATGGTCAGTGATAAGCACAATACAGACATTTTTTACACTGATTTTTAAGTGATTTGATCTGGTACTCTGTTACTGTTGGCACACAGCATCTATGAACTGCTCTCTAAAAATAAAGTAAGTCAACCAAGTTTTTTGTTACACTAGTAATTTGTAGGAAGACACATTATTGTGATGCAAAGCAGCCAAGGAACCTTAAGTGTGCTGGCAACACATGGATTCAGTCCATGAAAGTCATCAGCAATAGCACATATTTGTGCAGAATTTTGATAAGAACTTTGTAAATCTCACGACCAACTGTTCTTCCTCATTTGTAACCTTTTTTGAAAAGTTGCATAATCCAGACTTTCCCCCAACAACTTCACAGTTTACAATACCATGCCATACCTGGGAAGGCCACAGCTAGCCCTCACATGCACCAAAATTTTGTACCCAGAGGTCCCAATATGGTGTGCAAATTTGTCTTCAGTCATCTTTAGTGTGGCACCATGTATAGGGGTACCTACAGCCTTATAATGAATAAATCTATAGTGCCTTTTGAACAACCCCTTCCCTAGCCACTTTACTATGCTTTCTGCCACAAAAAGTATTGAATGCAAGATCAAAATTGTATTTATATGCAAACCAGCAGGTTATATCCTTAGCTCTCTTGATGTCACACACACATTGGTTGCTAATACCAGAAAGTTGTGTTGTGAGTTTCAAAGACCTTTGTTATCAAGGCATTCTAATACTTTTAAGTCATCTTTTATTTTCAAGTTCACTTGCTTATGCTTTGGTGAAGCTATATTTAATAAAAACATCAATTGCAAGAACACCAATTAAGACCATGGAAGAGATAACTTGCCCAGACCACTGCATTACACTAAAGAACATAGTTATTACTGTCTTGTCTATGGAGTTTCAAAATTGCTGCTTCTTGCTCCAAATGAAAAACTTAATAAAAATTTTTACATATTGCAGACATTGTATGTAACTTCTGAAAACCATCATTACCTCGGTGCGATAACCACCGACGTACATGAAAGGATTCACATTATGAAATAAATTGATAATGAAGGTAATAAAACCATTTTTACCTATTATATTATTGGCATATCTTCATAATAAATAGTCTATTCAAGGAATAATTCCATATCAATGAAATCAACTTTTATCTGTGTGAGACCAGCCAGCTGACAAAATGTAAATATCGAGCTATGGTTGCTCTCACAGCAACCTTTATCTTTTGGTAACGTAGTGTAATTACGGTAGTAATAACATTTAGGATAGCATAATATTAATTTTTCATTGAAAATTCAAGCTGTTTGTAACTGTTAAGAACAATTCAGTCATACGAACGATAATTATGTATGGTAATTATCATACCTTATCATATTGTTGTCAGAGGTTGCTTATGATTGGCGATGAAACATAAACAGAACAGTGGTTTCCCTTTTAGGCGACGTGTGTAGGAAAAACATGATATAGAATCAGCTTCGTCATTTCGTTTACCGTATATACTCGTTAATGTGCAATCTCGCACATCGTGCGACCCGCAAATTTTCACCCATAAAAAATTATTTTATCATGTATCTCATGTACCATGCGAGTTTTTTTTTGAGAGACCAGATTACTATGGACTAATATCTTTTATTCCATCTATTTATCCCATCATCTAGTTAAATAAGTTAAAAAAGTAAAAGCAAATGATAAAGTATTGTTAGTTATGTTATACTCGTTGAGTAAATGAGTACAGCCATAAACAACCGAACAACAAAACAACTGTTTTGCTGTGAACATGGTCTAGGCCGTGGTTATGAACAACCGAATCGGATAACAACAGCTGTTTTGCTTGCATTTCAACTGTCATACGATAGTAAACAATTACTGTACAGTAATGTTACAAATGACGTTAAGTAGAATAGGACTGATATATATTTTACATTATACCCTTATTTGCTATGGAGAAAAGATTGCAAGGAAATACACTGCTAAATTTAAGCTGCAAGTTGTAGCTGAAGCTTAGAAAACAATGTTCAGGCGCTAATGATTGTAAATTATCGTGCATCAGCAACATGGATGAAACTCCTAAAGTTCGATATGCCATCAAACTTGACTGGAGAGAAAAGTATTTTAATCAAAACTACTGTGCATGAAAGAGCACATTTTACTGTTGTTTTAACGTGTATGGCAAATGGGACGAAGCCTTCCCATGGTTATCTTTAAACGGAAATTGAATTTATACCGAAACAAAAATTCCCAAAAGGCATCGTTGTCCACGTTCATGAAAACCTAAATAGTGCAGATGGCGCATGATCTCTATGTTTGTATTTTATAATACAATTAGTAATATGTGAATACATACAATATCACTGGACACAGTGAAGTAAAGCATAACTTGTTAAAAGATCCATGGAAAAGATATATACTGTATTCATTATGTTTGTATTTTATAATGATACTAATATGTGAATATTACGTATGCTAATTTTGTATTTTATTTATGATGCTACCCCTTAAAATTAGCTTCGAAATTAGATCTTCAAAGGTCACATGATACATGAGTATATACGGTATTTTGAATTTCTAAGGATACAGTAAGTAAAACAGCATTTGTAATAACATCATCTTTACATAACCAATATTTCATAAGATATGTGTTGTTACAAATGCTGGCCTATACACAGACAGTTTTGTAATTTAGCAGTAGTCTTATACCACAGATATGAGATAAATTCATGTAAATTTGTCATCATTTTTTACCTCGTCTTATCTAAAGGTTGTCTTATACACGAAAATATACGGTAATTTCTTTCATAATATAAATGGTAGTATATGTATCACCCAAGAATAGTAGTATTTATATTTAAAGTCTCAATAAATCATTTTGCTAAAATGTTAAATGGTGGTGAAAGATTATCTATGAAAGTGTCCCACTGATTAAATAGTTTTTTTATATAGATTTCCACATGCTTGCATCTTCATAGCACTCCAGATAGTTATGAAGTCAATCTGTAAGGTTAAAAGTGGCTTACAACCTTGTCTGTGTTTATTTGTTGGAGAAGACTGAAAGTTACGGTGCATATTGTAAGTTCACTGTGAATGAAGTACATAGTAAAGCCAACTTCGTAGCAGGTCCATATATGTCAATTCCCTAACCTATCATTTGTAGAACCATTGCCTTGCAAATGATTGTCATAATTTATCTGTTGCTTCCTGCCTCATGGTTTCTTATCGTTTCGTGGTTCCCTGCTTTCTGCAGCACTTGGTGGTTGAATGTCCTGGTCCTTGTGACTTGAAAATGTGATTTTTCTGTTAGTTTTGGATAAGGAGTTGTTTTAGCAAAAGCTGTTGTAAAAGTCAAGTAACATTTTCTTTTGCTGTGGAAGCTGGTCTTCATGAGTATTTACAATTTTAAGGATTTAAGTCATGGAAGTGTTTATATGTCAGCTGAATGAATAATGGAAACTTTTTTGTAGTAGAAGAAATTTATAGCTAATGACATATCTGTAGTGTTGATGTCCATAGTTGCTGTGATGCCATTTTGCAGATTAGTTGGGCAGTGTGTTTAACCAGGCTTGATAGTGTACTATAAACAGCCAGTCTTGCTAGGATAGTGATGATAAAACCAACCTTGTCATATCAAGCCTGATAGTATCAGTGAAGCAAATTTCAGAAATAGAAGAATTCATATTCCATTGCAATTTTTCAAGGTATTTGAGATTGAGGATGACGACAACGATACAGAGGACTCACCTTGGGAGCCTTCTGTGTGCAGTGATAGGAAAAATACGAAGGTAACAGGAAGGAGAGGAAGAGGAAGAAAAACTAAAACTTCAGAAGTGTTTAATCCACACTTGAATAACCAAGAAAATAAAAGCATGTAAGTAATTCCTATCTATTCATGTAATAATCTTATTTGTAAATTGCTTACTGTAAACATACCTTTTAAGCTCAGTATTATTGTTTTATGTGTGAATTAGATGAGGTACAAGATGAAGGTTGTCTCCTTTATCATTGTAACTAGGAGAGGATGCAACATCCTGAGAACTAGTACATTGGCACTTCTATTTATTAGATTTTGTTACTTTTTGGGCATGTCAGAGTCAAGAAAAGAAATTTCCTGACACAAGTTTTATGCTCGTTTATATGAAGCTTTACTTTTTCACAGATCTTGTAAATGGAGTTAGTTGTTAAAGGTGTTTAAAAAAATTTTGTTGACTACCTGTCCATACAAACATTTCATTTCTTTTATTTTAAGAATGAATTTTCATCTTATGGTACTGTAGTTCTTAATCAATAATGAGTATCACATGCATACATATGCTATAAAGTATAATTCTTATTATGCTACTATATATATAAAAAATCAATATACTCATAAATAAAAACAATGCATCTACAAAACAAATGCAAAAGTGATGATGTAAAACTAGTTGACACCCCTACAATCATACGATTCATAACTGACTCCTACTTAACCCTAATATTGTTCATTTCAACATTATATGGAAAATTTAGGTATTATAGAATTGTATATGAAATATTTGAATATGAAGTGCTACAATAATACAAGACAACCAAATGAGATATAAAATTTTCGAGTGATGTCTTATCGACATTGTCAAACATTTTTCTGCCTATCACCTACATGTTTGCTGTTGCCAGATATACGTTTTGTATTTGTACATTATTTTTATTGTAGATTTTCTTAGCAGTTTTCCTAAATAAGGAATATTGTGAAAAGAAATTCTGTAAAGTATCTGTTACATTAGGAGTGTATGGAATACAAAATATGTACAGTTTCGTATGAAAGTTCTGAATTTGTAGATGTTGCCACATTTTAAAAAATAATTTCTTCAATAACATTAAGATTGTAATAATTCCTGTTTAAGTAACTTTATACCAATAATGATAATTTTTGTGGGGAGAAGTCTTGCAAGCTGTAATGAATTCAGCAATAGATGCAAGCATAATGATGATAAAGACAACCTTACATACACTGTGTGTGAGCTTATATGTTCCGTCTGTTGGTTTTATATAGAATAGCTACTGTGTTGTCCTTGCATTCTGGTATTCAATTAAAAAAGCTATTAATCATTTTATCTAAATCTTAGTGATGTCTGTTTGTGTGCAGGGCATATTCAAGTTTTGTTATTTATTTGGTATAGTATATGAAAATTACAGAATTCTTACATTGTCCAAAACCTGTCGAAAGCTACTTGAGCGTAAGCTGTAGTGTATCAAGTGATTGAATAATAAGGGGTATTAACTTTATCAAAGCTTGGAGTAAAATAATTATGCACAATGCAAAAGAGAGGGAGGGGGGCGGGTGGGCAGACTGACAATCATATGATTTCTTATGGTGGGCAGACTGACAATCATGTGATTTCTCATGGAAGTGCAATTCACATGTAATGCTAGGGGAAGAGAGAGAGAAATTTGAGCAAATGCACGGTAAGTTTGTAGTTTATTTTGACATGGTGCATATTTGAATGTATACACACACACACAGGTTGAAAAATATATGTATATAATAGTATTTTACTTTATTGGGTATAATACTGTTGTACATTAACCCTTAAATGCCGACTGGACATATCGTACGTCGACTAAAATTGTCTGTCGGGTGCCGAGTGGACGTACCGTACGTCGACTACAAAAAAATTTCAACCTTTGGTAAAATTTGACTCGACCGAAATGGTTGAAAAACGCAATTGTAAGCTAAAACTCTTACATTCTAGTAATATTCAATCATTTACCTTCATTTTGCAACAAATTGGAAGTCTCTAGCACAATATTTCAATTTATGGTGAATTTTTGAAAAAAACTTTTTCCTTATGCCCACGCGGTAACTCGGCCGAAAATTTCAGAAATTCTTTTGTCATTTTGTCGTAATTTTTGCACCGTTTTATATTAGCCACTACATAAAGTTTTATATGTGAAAATACATAAAGTTTTATATGTGAAAATGTGTGCAATTTCATGTAAAATGCAACAAAAAACAACCCATGGTTGGAGCTTTTATCAGTTTGGAAATATTTTCATATAAATCACGATAAGTGCCAAAATTTCAACCTCCGGTCAACTTTGACTCGACCGGAATGGTCGAAAAACATAATTGTAAGCTAAAACTCGTACATTCTAGTAATATTTAATCATTTACCTTCATTTTGCAACAAATTGGAAGTTTCTAGCACAATATTTTGATTTATGGTGAATTTTGAAAAACTTTTCCTTACGTCTGCGCCGCGTGTAACTCTGCCGAACATCTCAGAAATTTTTTCGTCACTTTGTGTAATGTTTGCACCGTTTTATATTAGTCGTTACATAAAGTTTTATATATGAAAATGTGTGCAATTTCATGTAGAATACAACAAAAATAACTCATGGTTGTAGCTTTTATCAGTTTTGAAATAATTTCATATAATTCATGATAAGTGCCAAAATTTCAACCTTCGGTCAACTTTGACTCGACCGAAATGGTCGAAAAACGCAATTGTAAGCTAAAACTCTTACATTCTAGTAATATTCAATCATTACCTTCATTTTGCAACAAATTGTAAGTTTCTAGCACAATATTTCGATTTATGGTGAATTTTTGAAAAAAAACTTGTTCCTTACGTCTGCGCAGTAACTTGGCCGAAAATCTCAAAAATTCTTTCGTCACTTTGTCGTAATGTTTGCACCATTTTTCTAATAGCCTTTATATAAAGTTTTATATATGAAAATGTGCACAATTTCATGTAGAATACAACAAAAAATAACTCATGGTTTAGCTTTTATCAGTCTTGAAATATTTTCATATAAATCACGATAAATAGAAAAAATTCGACCTTCGGTCAACTTAACTCGACTGAAATGGTTGAAAACTGCAATTGTAAGCTAAAACACTTGCAGTCTAGTAATATTCAATCAATTACCTTCATTTTGCAACAAACGGGAAGTCTCTAGCACAATATTTCGATTTATGGTGAATTTTAGAAAAAAACTTTTTACGTCTGCGCGTTACGAATTCATGCATCATTTTGTAATAATATTTTCTCTGTGTTGCTTTGATCGTTTTACAATTTGTTATATACCAAAATCATTGCAATTTAGTGTACAATACAAAGAAAAAAAATAACTCATTAGCTTTAACCATTTTGCTCACAGCGCAATTTGTATACAATTATATATGAAATTTTTTTTCACGCTGTCATATATTTTAATATTTATATATGATAATGATATTTTTTCATTTCTGATGGTTGCATACTAAACTTCAGGCAATGACAAAAAAAGGAGCCAAAAATGAACTCTTAATCTTAAAAACTAAGCGTGCTGTGATTTAAAAAAAAAAAAAAAAATTCCGCTTCGGCACTAACTCCTGAACGCTGCCGGCATACGGCAGACACTTTTGTAAATAGAGGCGCAGCGTTTAAGGGTTAAATAAATTTCAATAAATATTCTGTACCAGAGAAAGAATTGGAGAGGATCAAGGCAAAGTAAGTCACAGTGTTTTAGGACTTTTAAACAAACAGAGATGTTTATGGTCTTTTTTTTTTTCTAGATCTACTCACATGTCTTGTAAGCATAATTAGGGTGAACTGTTGTAATTAGCCTTATGTTACCCTATGCTGTGCAGTACTGTATTGAACATATTTTATAACATATTTATAGAATCTATTCATTTAGCAGATATACCTATGAAATTGAATAAGTTAATATTTTAGATTGCATGATATTTGCAAAATAATAGTTAGGATAGGCTATTAATTACATTTCAGTACTTATCAGGAGGGCTGACCGCCAATTGTTTGTTAAGTTCAGATGTCAGCTATCATCCATTGCCACAGAACTTTTTCTCTTGTCATAGTGCCTTATTTGTTGTGGTGAGAAAGGCATTATGAACAAAATATGTATTTGTTTCAGTGCATACCCATTAGTACTTTTTTTTTAATATTCTCAGACATTTCAGTTTCTGTTCAAAAGAAGTAATACATTGTCAGTCAGTTGTGAAGCCTTTGTGTTTCTCTGTGTCACAGCTCACAGCACTTATTAATTCCCCTAACTCTCTTCCTTATACTTCTTGGATTGCATGAAATCATCTGTTTTTCATAATTTCATTTTCAGATCTTCAGTGATATTTGCTTATGCATTAGTTCATTCATTATAAAACTTCTGAGATATGAGCACACATGTGCAGGGTAGAAGGCTTTCCTTTTGTAGTGGTTGGTAACTAGTGAAGAAAATTTTCATATTTACTGATTTTTTATGTTACATATTGAGATATTTGGTATTTTTGATAGTTTTTACACTATTTTCAAGTAAGTGCTAACTGTAGTGAATGGTTGGTTGGTTAGGTTGTTTTCTACATTAGCGTCAGTTTGATTCATTGTTAACTTTAGGTTTGCATATATATATACATTAGTTTTAGTTCATGTAGTTGAATGATTTTAAAGGAGTAAGTGTGCTCTTCCCCTCCCACCACACAGTTTTTTCCTTGGTTCAGTTGTAACAATGATGTTCATTTGTTGTTTTGTTAAAGGGCCTTCCTGTATGTATTGGTTTTATCTTTGTGGAGTAACTGCTTGTATTACAGTGTAGTTTCATATATTTTCTTTGGTTAACAAACATTCTAGTTGTTTATGTTCTTGATGTGTTCCTCATTTTTTACTTTGTATTTTGCATATATTTTTCATGTTTGTTAGCAGGCTGTGCCCTAAGTTGTGATTTTGTAGGTTTATTGAATATATTTTGTTATATTTTTGCTGCCCCATCTTTTGCTATGTGCATTATAGATATGCCTCAGTGGATTGGCCAATAGTTGTTCAGTTCAGGGTGTTCCCTGAGTCCACTTGTCTTACATGCCAAGAGTGGTTGCCCATCCAGTGTAACTTTTGTCTTAAGGGGGGACTAGCTACTTTGCAGTCACAAAAATTGAAATTTTAAAAAACAGCTAAAGTTCTTCCTAAAGTATTCAAGAATCCATTACAACACACAGCAAACACCATAGATCAGTTTTTGGGCTGTTGGGGCCCCTAGGGGGCACCGAGGGTGTAAGGTGCTGCCAGCCTGCTGTGTAGCAAAAACTGTCCATATTTACTCAATCATAATGCTCATTTTACCCAGTGAAAATAAGTGATCACAGTATGGAATCAGCTTTTCTTGCAACTCTGGTTGTTATGGTGACAGTTGTGGGGATAAAGGCAGTTACTCAGTAAATGAAGCTTCAGTTGTCCTTAGGAAGGCAAAGGAAGAGTATATTTTTCCGTAATTCGCTCCATACCCAGCCCCATTGAGTCTCTCTAAACTTTAGGGGCCATTATCTCAAGTTATTTTTGCAAAATCAAATATTCATGTAAAATCCAATATGTGCTCTATTTTTTTAAACTTTAGCATTCTGTTAATACTTCTTAGGCAATTTAATGGTTACTCAGATATTTCCAAATATAAAATAAAAAAGAATAAAAATGCTTTGTAACTGAATATTTAATGACGTCATTTGGACGTGCATAATAATGTGGCCACACCATACGGTATTTAGATAATTAAGGAAAGCTTTTTATGACAGAGCATTTAGACACTTTCAAGCTATTCAGAGAAAAAAAATTCATTTATATTAAATAAATATTGAGGCTGCTACAACGAAAATAGTGAATATAAAGTTATTTTTATTTTTAATTTTTAGCTTATGTATTACTTTATTCTTTCTATTTGGATTTTCTGTTTTATTTCTTTACCAATTACTATACAGAAAACAAACTACTTTTGTGACCTAATTGCTACATAACTCAAATCTCAGTTTGTGGATGGTTGTTGTAGGAACTGTTGTGATAGGTGGACCGATGAATCATTTCCAATGAAGAGCTTGTGGTTATAGGTATCCTGAGGGACCACTGCCCTCTGTGTGGCCTTCGTAACATTGATTGTCATTGTTATCACCACCTGGTGTGGTTGACCTGACTGGGTGGTTGTGTAGGTGGGGTCTAGAGTGTTGTATTTATTTGCTGTTTCTTGTAGCTCTCATTGATTTTCAGTGGCAGCGGGTTACTTTAAAGTAGGTACAGAAGTTTTATTTGCTGATGCTTTGGCATATAGTTGGAGGGCTTACCTTAACAGTTGGGAGGTAATGCCAGACCAGGAGGAGCATAACAGCTTCATGGAACAGAAGGCCCCCCCCTTTTTTTTTTCTTTTTCCAGTCACTCACCACGTCATTGGAAGGCAAGTTTAGTGGAGTTCTGGTAAATAACTCCACTGCAGTGGCCTACCTCAGGTACCAAGAAGGAAAAGCACACAAACCTCTGTATAATCTAGCAGTGGTGATCTCAGTGTGGGCAGTAGCCAATGGAGTAGAGGTTTTCCCAAGGTTCATGCCAGGAAGCAGAACTTCATCACAGAGTACCAAAGCAGGCAAAAGCAAGTTCTGCTTTTAGAGAGTTTTGTTCAGTGCAACCAAATCCAGAATTTTGAAAGTAAAGAGGCAATGCTTCACAGTGGGACAACCTAAACATTGTAAGTACTGTACTACATCCCATTTAGTTTGGTCAAGGTTTCAGCCACACCAAAATAATTTATGGTTCAATGTGGATGCATCAAGATTGGAATATATGTACTTATATGACCCTGCCAACTTGTAAGAGATTAGTTATGTGACAACTTAGGCGCTCAGTCCCTTCATGTTAGAGGTTATGCTATGCAGAACAGAGCAGATACTTTAGTAGATATGTGAAAGGATGCCATTCCGTATTCAACACCTGCATTCTTGAGTGCAGCCCTCACTGTATATCTGCAGCTCCAGAATTTGTCAGTGGCTGCAATCATAAGCTACAGAGTATTACTCACAAGTGCAGGAGCTTTGGGACATTAAAGTAATTGTGTCTAAGGACCTTGCAAGACTTTTCTACCACTTAGAGAAGGGAATTGCTCTTAGGAGACAGTTTAGCCACCTAACAGGGACCTTTCCAGTCTCCTGAAGCCCAAAGTCCTTTTTGAGCAGCTTTCAGAGTTGCCTCCTCACCATCTAAACACAAAGACTGCCTTCTTGCAAACCTTTGCATATTTTAGTCTTGTGAGCAAGTCACTCTGTCAGGCAGTCACTCTTGCCAAAGATGGGTCTTTGATTTGCCTGTCTTTGGTCCTAATAGTGTTACCTAATCACAAACAGCTTGTACTTGGGAATGCATCATTTCTCCATTTGTCATGCAAGCTTTGACTTCCACTTACAATGAAGGCAACCTTGTCTGTCATGTGAGTGCCATCCATCACTACCTGAAGAGGACTGGACATTTAAGGGGTTGTGATTATAGATATTCTTATCACAGTAGCTGAGGAAACATGTCTCTCAGAATACATTGCCCTACTGGCTTAGGCAGGCCTTCAGTTAAGTATTCATGGATGTTTCAAAAGATGAGGCTAGCCAAATAAGAGTTATAGTGCATGAGACCAGGTGTCTCTCTACTCCCCAGCCTTCAAGAGGGCATCGACATTATAGATGTCATAAATATAGATACATGGAGATGCCATTCAGCTATGGAAGTGTTAATTGGTGCTAGGACATTTTACCAATTGCAGATGATGTATTGCTTGCTTCTTCATCCTCTGCCTTATAATCATCATCCTTGTTCATTCCTTGTTCATTCAGAAGAGATGTAGTCTCCTGGGGTTACATGCTTCTTAGTCTCGCATGAGTGATAGTTGATAGCAGCTTTTTTATCTATATTATTATTGCAAGTACAGCCTTGCCTTACCATCAGGGTTGCCAGCTACTTACAATTCCTGTGAGAATGCCTTGGACACTTGTGTCTGAACATGTTCTATCCTTCAAACCCTTGCCACTACATTTGCATTTAGGCCCTTGAATGCACCCCATTTACACAAAACAATGAAGATAGTTACTACCTACCCATAGGTCATAAGTGAGTATGCATGAAGTTCATAGCATCTCTGCTTCTCCTGACTATTATACATAAGAATATATTGTTGGGGACATTTAGACTTGAATAAGGACTCATGATCGATGGCTTTGTATGAAAAAATTTGTTGTACGGAAGAAAACATGATTTTTAAGTAGATATTCCTGGAATTATTTTGTAACTAAATTAATAACTTTCAGTTTTAGGCACATAATCCCCAATATAAGAATATTAAAGTAAAAGGAGGGTATGTATTTTAAGGAACATAAAAAAATCTTTATTGTATTTAATGTATAATTTGCTTACTCTGAGATTTTTTTCCAGCTTAGCTAATCAAAGTCAAGAAAACATAGAACATGATGACTTAAAGACTCCACATCAAAAACAAAAACGTCATTTATTCAAATCAGTCAATGATGAAATTTATATGGGATCTCCAAACTTGGTAAGTATCTGTTTCCATTTAGTATTACACTAAGTTGTAGTAGAAAACTGAGTAAGTGTCACATGGATACAGGTACCATGGATTGCATTATGTGCAATTTTTTTTTATGTATTTGCAGAATTATGGCAAAAATTTGTAAAAAAACATAGGTAATTAAAGAGAAGACCAAAAATTTGGTGGCTGCACCCATGGAAAGCCACTAGCTTCTATTTTTATGAGAATGAAATTCCTTAAACATACAATTGACCCCCAGTATTCACGGGGGATGTGTACCACTACCCCTTGTGAATAGCTAAAATCCACAAATACTTAACACTTTCCTGTCCAATTGACGTAATATTACGCAATACCCCCTACCCCCCTTCTTTTCTGACTGACGTAATTTTACGTAAAATTTACCAACATTTTTCGTACATGTGGTAGAGGTAAATTTTTTTTATTTTCGGACAGTTGGTGGTTTCCATAGGCTAAAGCATACCTTGGACCGTGTAACTCAGGCATCAATACGCCAGGCAAGCAGTTCCTATACTGTGCATGCGCAAATCCCTGGCATAGTAAATTTCTCACAATGAAATCAGCTGATCCTACCCACGCTTCTCTCTCGTATCTTACATTTTTTTTTTTATAAAATGTAGGGTTACATTATTGGAAACACACTGTTTCGTACCCTCTTTTTCTATAAATTTTTTAGTTCCTCTACTGTGCATGCGCAAATCCATGGCGTAGTAAAATTCTCACAATGACATCAGCTGATCGCACCCACACAGGCCTGGCAGGCCACACTTCTGTCAGACCATGCGTACGAGGTTGGGTAAACACGTGTGGCTGTTTACATACAGTGACGTCAATCGAGAACAGTTTCCAAGCATTAGTGCATTTTGAGCTATTTTTCATGATACGATTTAATGTTGACAATGTTATAACGATAATTTTTAACATTTTTTTCGTTTCGAACAGCTTATAACATCAAAATGAAACTGTTGCCGTTACCAAAGCCATTTTTCTTGACTCTCACTTTATTCCTCAACCTTCCTCTACATTTTTGTATATTTACAAAGTAATTTCTATGAAAATATCCGAGCTAGGGCTCTTCAAAAAAAATGTCTAGCGATAATTCTCACCGTATGCCGGGCAGCGCTCTGTTTCTTACCCCTATTTTCTATCAATTTTTCACCAACTGGACTTATTCGTTTTTCATTCATTTATATGTCGATATTTAGAGAATTTTCTTGGCTTTCTCATAAGAAATAATTCATTCGCCTAACTGTTATAGTTTTTGAGCTACAAACAATAATGTTGACAACGGTAACTTTTTTTTTTGTGATCAACTTATAACGTCAAAATGATACTGTTGCCATTACCAAAGCCATTTTTCTTAACTCTCCCTTTATTCTTCAACTTTTCCTCTACATTTTCGTATATTTACAAAGTAATTTCTATGAAAAATAACCGAGATAGGGCTCTTCAAAAAAGATTTTTTTGTAGCGATAATTCTCACCATACGCTGGGCAGAGCGCTCTGTTTCTTACCCTCTTTTCTATCAATTTTTTCACCAACTGGACTTACTCGTTTTTCATTGTTTTATATGTCAATATTTAGAGAATTGTGTTAGCTTTTTCATAAAAAATAATTAATTCGCCTAACTGTTATAGCTTTTGAGCTACGAACGATAATGTTGACAACGGTAACATTTTTTTTCATTTCGATCAATTTATTACATCAAAATGTAACTGTTGCCGCTACCAAAGCCATTTTTCTTGACTTTTCCTTTATTCTTCAACTTTTCCTCTATATTTTCGTATATTTACAAAGTAATTTCTATGAAAAATAACCAAGATAGGGCTCTTCAAAAAAATATTTTTCTAGCGATAATTCTCACCATAGGCCAGGCAGAGCGCTCTGTTTCTCACCCTCTTTTCTATCAATTTTTTGACCAACTGGACTTATTCGTTTTCCATTGTTTTATATGTCAATATTTAGGGAATTTTGCTGGCTTTCTCATAAAAAATAATTCATTCGTCTGACTTTCATAGTTTTTGGGTTACGAATGAAAATATAAAAATAAGTAAAGAATTTTTTTTTTCACTAAATAACTCACATTTTTTCGTATTTAGAGGGCTGGGACTCTTATTCTGACTATTCCACCATAAAATATAAACATTTAGAAAAAAAGGACAGCAAAATGAACGTTGTTGGCATAAAATTTCTATTTTTGCTGAATTTTTGAAATAATTATATTTTCGCACATTCGAGCGCTCCCAGACACATTGGGGCTCATGTACCCTCAGTGATGTGATAACTAAACAGATAGGAAAGGGTTAACACCCTTATAAAAATGCTTATAACTGCCTATTTTGATAGTTCAAAACACCAAAAAACCCTCTAAATGTGCTTATACTTGAATATTTTGATAGTTTTATCACAAAAAAGTGCATTTAGTCAAGAAAATGATGTGAAAATACAGTAATTTGTAAATATTTTTCTATGAAAAACTCTGTGAATAGGCAAATTTTCCATGAACAATGTGTATATATGTTCAGCAGAAGTCCACGAGTAGGTGAAGTCACAAATCTGGGACTGCGAATAGGCAGGGGTCCACTGTACAGTTGCAGAAAATTTGACAAAAAATTGTTCTTATGGATTCACTTGTTGGTCCTACCTTTGTTGAAACTTTTTCATTGCAAACTCATTAATTGTAAATGGCCTTATTCTTTGCAGTAGATCTCCTAGCCACTCCAGTTTACTAGTTCTGAGAGAGAAAGACCCCACTGTGCATGCCCAGACCATGCTGTGCCATCCCACAAGCTGTCATTCTTCTATGCAGCTGTTTTGTGTAGACATATTCTAATCCGCTCTTCCGGGATTCGCATCCTTTTAGTTTTGTGTGTTGCTCTCTTCATTTGTTCATTTAGCCGTTACCTTGCCTCCATTTTGATGGTTAATTGTAAATTTTTGCATGGTTTCATAAATGCTTCTTGCCTTCCAGACCAATGGTATCATTTGTTGCTGAATGGTTACTGTGAGTACTTAATTTTGTTACAGTGAGTAATTTCCATAATTCTTTTGTCTGGGAATTGCTTGTTCATTTTTTCATTTTGTCCTGATTTTTTGCTACCTTCAGTAATAATATTAATATTGCTTTTTAGTGATTAAACTGTGACATTATGCATTTGTGTATCTTGTTAGCTTCACGGTAATGTTCTTTACTACAGTTCTGCATTTTACTTTTCATTGTTGATATTAATTGAAAGTTATTTCTCTTTCAATTTTGCTTGGTGAATGATTAGAATTTTTGGTCATTTTGGGATTTGTATTCATTCCCCATTATTTGTGTTTGCATATTAAAGGGGAATTTTAATGGCCATTAATGCTTTGTGTATATAATTTCGTGCTTATTTTGTGATTTGTATTTGCTCCCAATACTTGTGTTCTTGTATTTATGGGGAACTTAAGTATGAAATTCACTATGAGAAGGGAGGCTGTAGATATGTAGATTTGTGGAAGACATAGAACAGGAAAGGCACAAGTAGCAGAATTTCAGTCATTTTTGTCACAGCAATAAAGCCAATGCTGAGTTCATTATGCCACAGTGTACTTGTTAGGGTGTAGGGAGTTATGTTTGCAGCTCCTTAATGGATCAGCATTTAGTGTCCATGTAGAGGGGAACAGTATTTTTTACTGAAGGGTTGCCCAGTGTGTGTGTGAAATGGTCCATTCTTCAGTTGTTTCTTTATTCCCAGAGGAGGGCTTACAAGCATTGTAAGTCCAAGACCTCAGGAGATTCTTCCTCTATCTTTTCCACATCAAGTTGTGCTGTCGCTGCTGTGGTCAAGATTCAAGTTTCACTGGATGAGGCTTTTGTGTTTACAGTGCCTAATCCTCATGCCAAGAGCAATGAGAGAAATGACTGTGTCTTTGGATTGGATGTGTGACTCACTCCTGGTTTCTTGATGGTTGAGACTTCATTCTCTTTGTGACTGCCAAGTTCCCTTGATTGTAAAGATTTTAGTGATCTTAGGAATCTGTGAGACCAGTTTCCCTTCAAGGCTCGTGGTGGGCATGGCAAGTACATCATAAGGTTCTTGTAGAGACTGTAAGTGAAAGCTTTGTTAGTGCTTTTAAGTTTGTTTGAGAAACTGGCCTTCTATAGCAAATTCCAGTTTTAATTATTACATTTTGATTCAGGGAGTATAAGTGGTCATTTAAATTATAACTTTAGTTCTGTTTCTTATTTTGCAGTAGAAGTTGTCCTTTAATTCATTTCCTCATTGGGCAGGTGGTTTCCATTCTCAGCTAGCACTCTGCTGGCTGTGTGTTCGAATCTCCGACCGGCCAATGAGGAATAAGAGGAATTTATTTCTGGTGATAGAAATTCATTTCTCGCTATAATGTGGTTCAGATTCCATAATGAGCTGTAGGTCCCGTTGCTAGGTAACCAATTGGCTCTTGGCCATGTAAAATAAATCTAATCCTTCAGGACAGCCCTAGGAGAGCTGTTAATCAGCTCAGTGGTCTGGTTAAACTAAGGTATACTTAACTTTTTCCTTTAATTCTGCATCTTATTTTTCAGCAGTTGTACTTCTGTAACAAAATCAAGTTGTATATTTCATCCTTTTTAATAACTAGTAATTTTTACCATCTGTATAATATTTTGTACTTGCTCTTAGGATTAAATGACCCAGACGGTCACAGCAACACATAGCCCCCCAGTTTTTTATCTACTTCACTTTGTACTAGCTCACTGATTTGATGCTGAAGAAGAGAGTAAGGGATTTCAGTTATTAAACACATATCTTTTACTGAAATCTTGAAATGTTTTGCAAGAAATTGAGTTCTACAGCAATGTGGCTACCATTTTCAGTGTGAGGAGCTCTTCCTTACTTTTAACTTTGTCATCTAAGCCTGCCCCAGAGTGCAAGTCTCCCTTCAGACCTTATCAGTAAAGCAGCCAGCGCCCTCATCCTTTCTCACCTGTGACAGCAGTGTTCTTAATTCATTTTACAGCTACAGGTGCCATCTCAGTGTATGAATCCTAGGATGCCTGTTTATTCTGGAGGGGCAGCCATTTCTAGCTGAAGTCTGTGGCATATACCTCCTCTTTAGGAGAGGATGGAGGTGCCAAGTCATGATCCAAATTAGCACCACCTTCCATTCCACCTGTCCAAGAACCAGTTCCCTTTGAGTCTTACTAGCCCAGCAGGAAGAAATTCCATGCACTGAATGAGGATGTCTCCACCATGCTCAAGGAGAGAGCCATCAAAGAAATTTCACCTGCCACCTCTTTGGGCTGAAGGCTTTGGAGTTTGGTAAGTCAGTCACTTACATCAGCCAGCTGAACAAGTTTCTTTTTAACTGACTTCCTTGATGGAAGCAGTTAATTTATTGAGATAAATTTGGAAGGGAATATTCTCACCTCATTTAGCCTAAAGAACACATTTTCACATTCTCATACTCCCAGTGTGCAGGATTTACTTCCACTTTGTGTGGCCTGGTCACACTATCTAGGCATTTTTGCTAATGATGACTGGATGGTCATGGCAATGCCAAAAGAGGATCTCTCTCATTACTTGCTTATTTTCTTGAGTCTTGGGGTTGCAGGTCAACTTGGAGGAGACTTGTGTGTCCCCTTCCACTCAATCCATGTATCTGAGGATGTGGATTAACACTACAGGAATAGATGTCCCTGTCCAAGAATGACATCCCCAGAGATTTTCAATGGTGGTCCCTGCAGAACGGTGAAGACCTGGCAGATGGCTCAGACACTTGATCTCACAGAGGAAATTGTTTCCTCATAACCATTTCCCATTTCAGGACTTTTTTTCTGCTGCTGCAGCTTGCAGATTACTGGAAGGCCATGTGCATGTTAGAAAATTTCAGGCTCCTGTCACAGATAAGGTTCTGACAGATCTTCGGTAGTGGGAGTAGAAGGGAGATATGTTGTATAAGGTTCCTCTTGCTCCTGACCTGGAGGTACTGATAACCACTGATGCACTGGCTGGAGGGAGGGGAGCTTCTGGTCAAGTCAGTTGTCATTAGATGAATAACAGAGTATCATCATCTTCAAATTATATCCTCTCCTCATCAGTCTCCAACATTTGACATCTTGTCAGTGTGTTTTATTGGGATGATGGCCCACAGGCACATACTACTTCATGAATCAAAGGGGCACTCATTCAGTCTGTCACCTAGCATTGGAGATCTTTGCTTGAACAGAAGAGCATATCTGTATTGAGCCAAAATTCATGGTTGTAGATGCCTGTAGCAGGAACTGTCATATTCTTCCATTGGAGAGGTTGCTTTATCTGCATTTTGCAGGGTCCTTTGGCAAATGAGGGGCACTCCATTGGTAGACCTGTTTCATCATAACTCAGTGCCAGGTTCCTGCTGTGTGGGTTGATGCTGCTGGATCATGCTGTGGTTTTAAGACAGATTTGATGCCTATGCTTTCTTACCCTTTGAATTGATCCTTCAAGCATGGTTAAGTTTTAGTCATCATGAAACTCCCGAAGGACTCTCATTTCATCATTTTGGCTCTAGCAGAAGAGGTTCACAGATCTGGACATTGTTAACATCAATTCCAAGGCACTTGCCAACTTCCAGTTTTCAATCATGTGGAATCCCTTCATCATAACTCATGAAGGTTATCCAGCCTTTTTAGAGAGGTCGCTGTAAGTGATATTGCTACTGCATGTTGAAATTTAAATTTGTTATTAGAGACATATATTTGTGATCAACCTACTGATAGTATTTTGCCTTGGTGGAACCAGTTCAGAAGTTTTGCTTGGTGAAAATAATGGGTACACCTCCATTCTACTCCCAGCCTAGCAGACTTCTTTTTATTTCTACAGTGTATGACAGAATTGTTTGTATTTCTGCAGGATAGACAGTTAACCCTTAAATGCCGACTGGACATATCGTAAGTCGACTAAAATTGTCTGTCGGGTGACGAGTGGACGTACCGTACGTCGACTACAAAAAATTTCAACCTTCGGTCAACTTTGACTCAACTGAAATGGTCGAAAAACACAATTTTAAACTAAAACTCTCACATTCTAGTAATATTCAATCATTTACTTTCATTTTGCAACAAATTGGAATTCTCTAGCACAATATTTCGATTTATGGTGAATTTTTGAAAAAAAACTTTTTCCTTACGTCCGCGCGGTAACTAGGCTGAAAATTTCAGAAATTCTTTTGTCATTTTGCTGTAATTTTTGCACTGTTTTATATTAGCCATTACATAAAGTTTTATATATGAAAATGTGCACAATTTCATGTAAAATACAACAAAAACAACTCATGGTTGTAGCTTTTATCAGTTATGAAATATTTTCATATAAATCACGATAAGTGCCAAAATTTCAACCTTCGGTCAACTTTGACTTGACCGAAATGGTCGAAAAACACAATTGTAAGCTAAAACTCTTACATTCTAGTAATATTCAATCATTTACCTTCATTTTGCAACAAATTGGAAGTCTCTAGCACAATATTTTGATTTATGGTGAATTTAAAAAAAAAACTTTTTCCTTACATCTGCACGGTAACTCGGCCGAAAATCTCAGAAATTCTTTCGTCACTTTGTCGTAATGTTTGCCGTGTTTTTCTAATAGACGTTACGTAAAGTTTTATATATGAAAATGTGTGCAATTTCATGTAGAATACAACCAAAAATAACTCATGGTTGTAGCTTTTATCAGTTTTGAAATATTTTCATATAAATTACGATAAATAGAAAAAATTCGACCTTCGGTCAACTTTAACTCGACCGAAATGGTCAAAAACTGCAATTGTAAGCTAAAACACTTATAGTCTAGGAATATTAAATCAATTACCTTCATTTTGCAACAAACAGGAAGTCTCTAGCACAATATTTCGATTTATTTTGAATTTTTGAAAAATTTTTTTTTTTATGTCCGCGAGTTACGAATTCATGCATCATTTTGTGATAATATTTTCTCTGTGTTGCTTTGATCGTTTTACAATTTGTTATATACCAAAATAATAGCAATTTAGTGTACAATACAAAGAAAAAAAAATAACTCATTAGCTTTAACTGTCTTGCTCACAGCGCAATTTTTATACAATTATATATGACATTTTTTTTCGCGCTGTCATATATTTCAATATTTATATATGATAATGATATTTTTTTTCATTTCTGATGGTTGCATAGTAAACTTCAGGCATTGACAAAAAATGAGCCAAAAATGAACTCTTAATCTTAAAAACAAAGCGTGCTGTGATTTTTTGAAAAAAAAATTTTTTCCACTTCGCCGCCAACTCCCGAACGCCGCCGGCATACAGCAGACACTTTTGTAAATAGAGGCTTGGCGTTTAAGGGTTAATATGGTTAGTGATTAAGGCTTAGGGTCATGGTAGCTGAATTGTACCACTGGTGACTTCTGTCACAAATTGACAGATTTTCACAAAGTACATGACCTTATTATCACTTTGAGCTAGGGAGGGGCATAGGTCTTCCTGCTGAATCATCAGAAGCCAGAGTTCTGGCTCGTTTACATACCACTTGGATGGGGAAGGGCTTGGATGCTGATTGTGTATGCTCAATGACAAGGGAACTGTGCAACAATGTACTGACCTGTCTGGCTTCCAACCTTCAAACCTTTATTTTTGTGTTCTCACTTAGATCTTCATGCATTTTGGTGTAGACTTTGCAAATGGTTGTGACAATTTGTTACCTGCTTCATTACTAGTGCCAGTTTATTTTCAGGTCATCAGTGAGACCTCATACATAGTTGGAATTCGGCCATGTTGCATACCTTGTCAAGGCCTTCATATGAGTATCCTCAGAATTTCTATGGGTTCAGACTTCATCTTTTAAATGTGTCAGTGAACTCTGATTTTTGGCTAGTCTTCAGTTGGACTTTTCTATGCCCTTCATAGGCAAGACACAACTCCTTATATATCCTTTGCTGTTCCAGCTTGTGTTTTGTCTTAAGAGGATGACCACGTTTTTTGTTTAACCATGACTTATTTTCAGTATGAGTTTCTTATCTCCAACTTACTCTGCTTCTTCAAACTCAAAGGATATAATCTCCTTTTGACTCCATCAGGTGATATTTCTGCCTTATGTTGATGTTTTGCTGAAGACTTTTGTTTTGACTAAAGATAGAGATTTATGAGGCTGCCATTCATACATCAGGTATACTGGGACTGACAGCAACCGCAGCTGGTCATTTTGTTTTATGGGAGAAGAATTATGTGTATTTATCCAGTGTGTTTCTGGCAAATTGAAGGTGTGACTATTCCAAGGTTTTTGTGTCCCTGCATCTCATGTTGCTGCCAAGTGCCTGGCCAATTGCTTACTAGTCTTCTGATGTAAAAATTACCATGTTACTAACTGGTAATCCAAGGGGGCTGCCTGCTAGCTCAGGGCATCAGGTTTCTCAAACTAGCAGACACCAGAGCAATAGACTTGCACTGCGGTGCATGTCCTGTTATCATAGGGCAACTCCTTTTTGAGTAGCATACTGAACCTATGTCATCATAGGGGATCTCATAGGATGTTCCCTCTGTTGATGATGAACTTTCTATTGACAGTACTAGGAAATCTCCTCTGTCAATGGTGCGAAGTCTGTTTTGACAGTGCACAAGTTGACAGTAGAGTACTTTGCATGTATCTGCATAGATCATCGTATCATAGGACTTCCCCTGGAGTTTTCCTATCATCTTCTCTGTATAGTGCTGATGAATGGGGTTGCAGTAGCATGCTCAACATAGATGTTAATCAGACATATTCCTGGATGAGAGATGTATGTCAGAAAAGTTCCTCACTGGAGTCTGTGTCCATGTGCGGGTACAGGAGTTTGTCTTCTTTGGCAACGTGAAGTGATTGAGCATGCCTACTTTACCTTACCAGTTTCTACTGCCAGATTGGTTTTAATACCAGTAACGGTATACAATAGCACTTGTATTTAGAGGACTGATCTATGCTAAACCACTTTCACTTATGGTATCAATGAGATGTTACTGATTAAGGACAGTGATGTTGATCGAGACCCTGATCTCTTACTTTTCTAGTTGCTTTCTTCTTTACCGAGATAGGTAAGAAGATGAGACTTATAAGATGTTGGGCCTTTAGAATACACGTCTGAAGTATTCCGGGAATGATATCAGACGTGCATTGATAGATACCTTAGTTTCTTATCTGAACAGGTCTGTCTATCAACTAATCTGGAGACTTAAGTTCTAAAACTCATTTTCTGTCAAGGAAGGGTGTCTGGAGCCCCTTTCCTTGGTCCCCTACTGTTACGTTACTCCTGTGAGGAGTGGGAAATGCAGGCAATAATTGCTGCTTACAGTCCTCAGTATGATAACAATGACACCATGATATGAACATGGTCCCCAAAGGTCTTTATGTCCTTCCATGTCAGGTCTGCGACAACAGTGGTAGTACTTGGACAGACAGAAGTACTTTCGGTATGATGGCCAACAAGGAATCAAAAGCGAGATGGATGAAATGTCAGCACTTTTTTGATGAAATCATGGGATAGGACAGTTGATCTTGATTTCCTGTTGTTGGCTCTGCTCTGATCTGCTTATTCTACATATTGGAAGGTAATCAGTTAGATTGATCATTTTCCTTCAATAGTCATGTGGCACCAAAGACATTATGACTTCTGTGTTACCCCCATAATCTAGTCTTTCTTCCCAAAGCTAACGACTAGTTTGTTAGGTTCAAGTTGCCCGAGATTAGGTTTAAGTTGCCCAAGAAACAATGGCACAGGGATCCTTTCTCTAGCTAGGGAACCGATCAACAAAGCATACTTTGAAACTTCCTACTGGACATCAGTACGTTTCGGGTAGGATCTCTAGAAGGCAGAGTCATCCATATGTCTGTCACATTCAGAAAGGACATGTAGTTCAAGTACTAGGATAGAATGTATTTATGAAATTTGCATTCATATCCTCTTACCTTGGAGTGTTGACCATAGGCAAAGGGATCATTTCTCTACCTAGGGAATGAGTTCAGAGGTCTGGTGAAACAAATCATTTATAACTAACTAACTATCTAAGGGGAATTCCTGATGGTCTGATGGTCATCAGTACATTTGAGGCAACATCTCTAGGGGCCACAGTCATTCATCGATCTATGGCATTCAGGAAGAACCTGTCAATCTGGTACTTGGATGGAATGTAATTGCAAAGTTCACATTCATATCCTTTTACCTTGGGTTATTGCCCATGGGTCCTTGGATCCTTGGTGGATGCTCAATAAGTCATGTAGTTTACCCAGCTCTTAAGGACAGGTTGCATCTTGCCTAAGGTGTGCAGCTACAAGGGGAAGGTGCGGGCAGGACTAGCTTCCTACCTTCCTCTTCCAGTGGACAGAGGAAGAGTGAACAAGCCGTCACGAACTGGACTGGCTTGCATGCAGGTGATCTTCATGACTGAGTTTCCTGTCTATAATCCAGTTTTGTTTGGATTGATAGATGCATTTCCTACCTTCTCTCTAGTAAGTAGATGGAAAGACTGACTATGGGCAAGCCAGTTGGTTGGTTTTAGCTACATAGTCTTCAAAATTGTGGGTTCGTCCGTACCTTTCGAATCAAGGGTTTTCATGCTTTCCTTTTATTCGAAGTCCCCAGAAGTCTGGCAGTTGAACATCACACATGTTCAACAGATCAGAGGTATGGTACCCTTCCTTTGCTCTTTCATGACCAGGAAGAGAATACCAGGTGAGCCAAACTACCAGCCAGTTCAGAGAATTACTTGGAATCCTCCCTCTAATATGGTAGTAAGTCTCAATATGTAAAGACCAAGGGTTTGTATTCATGTAGGAACAAATGACAAATTTTTAATTAATTTGTATTTTTCCAAACATACAAACATTAGATCTTTACATAAAAGGCCTGCCTCTTACCACCCCCTCATTCTTTTACCTGGGCCAAAAGGTAAACTGAAGAGATTGAATGCATACTGGTTGAGTGGGTGGTACTCCTGCCCCTACCTCAGGTAATTATTACCATAACTGCCTTGCAAAAGTTTCACAGCTGGACTTTCCAACTTTCATATGTAAAGACCTCAGGTTTGTATGTTAGGAAAAATACAAATTAATTAAAAATTTGTCATTTTTCATAAAATTGTAACCAGCTAGCTATTCGTGAGAGTTGTTATGAAAGGTTACAGTTTCAGCCAGTGTCTGACTTTATAGGTTGTTAACTTGACATAACTAAAATATTTCAGTTTGAATATTCATAATTTGTCATGAAAAATAAGCAAAAAACTATAACAGTTCTGCTGGCTATGCCAAATATGGTAATGTTCAGTTATGGTGCAAAATCTAGGGAATTTATGCAACGTGTAGCTGGACTTACTCAGTGTGACTCTAAAAGCATCGCCTGAATGACTGTTGTTACGATATGTGTTAAGAAAAATTTAGAATTTCAATATATTGTTATTTTATAACAGATTTATTAGTCATTTGGTGTTTTGCAGACACACATGCACACACACGCACATGTATGTACATGCAACACACACACACACACACACACACATATATATATATATATACAAAATTTATCATTTATCAATTGCATATATATACTATCAGTTGTAAGAAATTTACTTTATAGTGTCTGTACATGAAGGTTGTTAACATTGGAATAACATATAAAATATTTTAGACAGTTGAAAATATTCTATTTTTTGTATAAATTTGTATTTTGCATAAATAAAAAAATAGCTAAATATTTGGTCTTCTGTTCTTATTCAGTAAATGATCTGCCCATTACAGTAGCCATTTTTCTGTACGTGTCTATCCATATATATATATATATTTATATATAATTAATATATATATATATATATATATTTATATATATAAATATATATATATATATTTATATATATATATATATATACAAAACATACATACATACATACATACATACATGCATTACATACACACATACATATATAGACTGATATAAAATTACCCATTGTCCCAATATGATGAAAAGTTAATTTGTTTTTTCTTATGTAGAAGCAAAACAGAAAGAATATTAATTTTTATACTTGTACTCTAAAAAATGATTTCCTTTTACAAAATATTTTTCACCAAGAAAAGGACACTATTAGTTATTACATTGCTTTCAACATAAAATATAGTTTTTTTTTAAGATTAATGATTTTCATTTTTGGCTCATTTTTTTGATCATTGCCTGAAGTTTAGTATGCAACCATCAGCAAAATGAAAAAAATATCATTATCATATATTAATAAATATTTGGAATATCATTTGATGGAAATAAACCTCAAAAAAAAAATCTACAACGGAAAATCCTATATTTTATGTTTGTCCATAATAAAAATAATACAGAAGTAAAATGTTTACCAAACTGATTTATTTTTCTACTGAATTTATATAAATATAATCTAGGTTAAAAGGATAGCATTTTTGTTGATCTAATGATAATGTTTTCTATTTTTACTGAAAGAAAGAAAGAATTAAAAAAAAAATGCCCCTTTGCCAGCATATGAAGATTATTTTCAGTAATAAATTGTTTAGTTAATGTTCTAGTTTAATTTAATTAATTGCAATATATTACAATAATATTTTGGTATTTTGATTAAATTTTGGATACTTGAAAAAATTTTAAAATCGATCAAAGTCCCCAACCATAGAGAAAATCAATTGTTCAAAAATTTGTCATTTTTCAATTGTATATTATCAGTTGTAAGAAATTTACTTTATAGTGTCTGCTATAGGTTGTTAACTTGGAACTAAAATATTTCAGTTGAATATTCATTTGTATGAAAAATAATCAAAAAAGCTTAACAGCTATTAAATAAAAAGTTTAACAGCTGGACTTTCCAGCTTCGCTGAAAGTTGTCCGTATGTTAAGACTTTCAGGTTTGCGTTAGGAAAAATACAAATTAATACAAAATTTGTCATTTTTCAATTGCATACTATCAGTTGTAAGAAATTTACTTTATAGTGTCTGCTAGAGGTTGTTAACTTGGAACTAAAATATTTTAGTTGAATATTCATTTGTATGAAAAATAAACAAAAAGCTCATATGGATGTGTAGTAAATGTATTTGCCATTTGGAAATTAACCCTTTAACGCCGAACCCTATTTACAAAAACCATTTGCCAGGCGTTCGGTGAGTTAAAGAAAAAGTTTTTCAAAAATGACGCTTAGTTTTTAAGATTAAAGTTCAATTTTTTTTTTCTAGTTTTTGCAATCATCAGAAATGATCATTATTATAAATATTAGAAATATTTCAAAAAAAAACTTGTATATAATTGATACAAAAAGCTACAAAACTGTTAAAGCTAATGAGTTAATTTTTTTAGTTGTTGTAAATTGATGATTTTGGTATGAAATTTTAAAACGATCAAAGCAACACAGAGAAAATATTATCATATATAAAACCATAAATTGAAATATTGTGCTAGAGACTTCCCGTTTGTTGAAAAATGAAGCTAATTGATTAAATATTACTAGACTGTAAGTGTGCAAATAGTTAAAGTTGACGAAAGTCGAATTTTTCTATTTATCATGATTTATATGGAAATATTTCAAAATTGATAAAATTTCTGAGTTATTTTTGTTTATTGTACATGAAAGCACATTTTCATATATAAAACTTTATGTAACGACTAATATAAAGCGGTGCAAAAAGACAAAAGAATGTAAGGAAAATGTTTTTTTAAAAATTCACCATAAATCGAAATATTGTGCTAGAGACTTCCAACTTATTGCAAAATGAAGTTAAACGATTGAATATTATCTAGAATGTAAGAGTTTTAGCTTACAATTGTTTTTTTTACCATTTCGGTCGAGTTAAATTTGACCGAAGGTTGAAATTTTGGCAGTTATCGTGATTTATGTGAAAATATTTCAAAATTGATAAAAGCTACAACCATGAGTTATTTTTTGTTGTATTCTACATGAAATTGCGCAAATTTTCATATATAAAAGTTTATGTAACGACTAATGTAAAACAATGCAAACATTACGACAACATGACGAAAGAGTTTCTGAGATGTTCGGCAGAGTTACCGTGCGCAGAGCGTTAGGAAAAAATTTTTTTTTCAGAAATTCACCATAAATCAAAATATTGTGCTAGAGACTTCCAGTTTGTTGCAAAATGAAGGTACATGATTGAATATTACTAGAATGTAAGAGTTTTAGCTTATAATTGTGTTTTTTACCATTTCGGTCGAGTTAAAGTTGACCGCAGGTTGAAATTTTGGCAGTTATTGTGATTTACATGAAAATATTTCAAAACTGATAAAAGCTACAACCATGAGTTATTTTCTGTTGTATTCTACATGAAATTGCGCACATTTCCATATATAAAACTTTATGTAACGACTAATATAAAACAGTGCAAACATTACGACAACGTGATTTGAAAGAATTTCTGGCGCGGATGTAAGGAAAAGTTATTTTCAAAAATTCACCATAAATCAAAATATTGTGCTAGAGACTTCCAATTGGTTGCAAAATGAAGGTAAATGATTGAATATTACTAGATCGTAAGAGTTTTCGCTTAAAATTGCGTTTTTTGACCATTTCGGTCGAGTCAAAATTGACCAAAGGTTGAAATTTTGGCAGTTATCGTGGTTTATATGAAAATATTTCCAAACTGATAAAAGCTACAACCATGGGTTGTATTTTGCTGTATTGTACATGAAATTGCACACATTTTCATATATAAAACTTTATGTAACGGCTAATATAGAACAGTGCAAAAATTATGACAAAATGACGAAAGAATTTATGAAATTTTCGGCTGAGTTACCGCCCGTGCGTAAGAAAAAATTTTTTTCAAAAATTCACCATAAATCGAAATATTGTGCTAGAGACTTCCAATTTGTTGCAAAATGAAGGTAAATGATTGAATATTACTAGAATGTAAGAGTTTTTAGCTTACAATTGCGTTTTTCGATCATTTCGGTCGTGTCAAATTTGACCGAAGGTTGAAATTTTTTGTAGTCGACGTATGGTACGTCCACTCGGCACCCAACAGACAATTTTAGTCGACGTATGATACGTTCAATAGGCGTTTAAGGGTTAACTTCTTTCATGAGGCCTGCAAATAAAAAAATTAATCCTGCATTGAGATGGAGATATTCATTATTAAATATAAGCTTTGCAGTTTAATTTTCATATTTATTCATATATCTTCAGGAAAAGACATTCTTTTGTTAACAGTGGGAAGCGCAACAATCATCAGCTGCATGGTTATTCACAAAATTCCGACTTTTTCAAGCCTGAAGCCTATGAGTTAACAAAATGGTTTAACCAGACTAATTCAGTGACTTTCACAGGGTGAAGGAACCCATAAAAATCTACAAATACCCCTGATCTACAAATACCCATTTAGTTCAGGGATTGTATGTTGTACTCTATTGCCAAGCTTTGGAATTATCTACTAACTTTTCATCTTTCTTGCAACCATTCTTTTGAAGTAGGTTCATTGCCTTATAGTGGTCAAGTCCAAGACATCTTGAATTTCCCTTTATCTTAGGCACCTAGGGCAGAAGGACGACCTGTTTTATTAGTTACGGTACTATGGTAGGGTGTAGCAGTGTGTGGAAATGGTAGGTTAGGCACAACACACTTTGGCTAAAATTTTAAGTAAAAGGACTAGCAACATAAACTTCACTGGTAAAAATGACTGGCGGTACAATTTTTGTCTGCAGAAATTTAAAGAAATGTTTGGCAACTATTTCTTCAGATGTAATGTAGTTTTTATTGCAGGTTGATCTTCAGCGAGAAGATAGTCCTCATAGTGTTGTACGACGGCAACTTAGAAACAAGAGGAAATGAAGTTTCTGTTGCATCTTCCCTTCCCTGTCACTCTTTGTACCTTGAGTATATTACTCAGTAACAGTATAGTGGATATACTATAACTTTTTTACTTCAGTTTGTCTACTTTCTTTACCTTTGGTAAATTACCTTCATGTATAATCAAATGTGTTTTCATTCTCCATTTTACACTTTATTATATATATGTATGTATATATAATCCCAATATGTACAAGAAATTTTCAGTAGATGCTTAGTTATTACTTTTAAAATACTGTTGTACTGGTTGAATTGCCACAGTTGATATTCAAAGGCTATCATATGAAAAATTAAATGCAGTTTTTCATATTCTTAGCCACATGATTTTATTACTGTATTTTATCTTTGCATTAAATACCCAGCATTTACAGTTCATGGATATTATCCCCAGAGCTGAAAAATATGTAAATTTATTGTGAATTCTTGTTTATTTTTTAACCCGGTTCCAAGTAAGTAATTGCATTTTATGGAGTACATATGGTATTTGTTATAGCTAATATTTTGTCCTTGAAAGGCATTACACTGTACATGCAAAACAACCATTTGTCGTGGCACCGGTGATGGCAGGTGTTTCGAGTAGGTTGGTTTATTTTCTTACAATTTCTAGTTGAAGGCTGAAAGTAGCAATTAATAAGCTTGTCCCTTTACATCAATATTGTGTGGTGGCTTGTATAAAGTTCATTTTTCTGCTTAATGTTGTGGTATCTATGCACACCATGTAGTTGTATTATAGTTGGACTACAATATTCTTGGATATTATGCAATGTTTAATCCACATTTTGCTAACAAAGGCTTGACTGATTATATAGTTTAAGACTTGTAGAGCAAGGCCAATATTATTTAAGTGTATGCAAGAATGGTTAAGTCTGAGTAATCATTGTTCAGAATGTGCATATTTTGCAATGACTTTTAGTTTTCATGTATAGAAGTAATGTTAATTTTCTATTTTATTGTAAAGGTTTCACTTATTAAATTTTTATACAAATTGGAGTTTCACCCAAATTCTTGAAGTTTTTGGTGTCTACAACCACTTTGAATAAAACTTAGTATAAATATGTAAATTACCACGTAATCCAACGGTTCAGTATACTTAAAAGGCATTGGTTTGTATCCCCATAGGAACAAACAGATTATCATGAAGGACCTCCTCCAGCTGTCACAGTTAACAGGTTCTTGGCATATGGTGTATGCATATGTATACTGTGATCAAAAGACTGAATGGTAATACTTGGGGACTGCAGTTTTAAAATAATTTTTTGGGGCAATATGTATTTTTCCTATGTACATATACAAACCAGAGCTTTAAAAAATGGTGATCGGGAGGAAAGAAGAGCTTTCCTATGCACAACATTTCATTCTTTCCTAAGGGCACAGGGATGTAACTGGTGGTTGGTTGAGATGGGTACAATATATGAAAGGTTCTGGATTTTATACTTGGAAGAATACAAATTACTTGAAAAATTTTCATTGTATCTGAAGAATATAACCACTGAAAAATTTTCATTGTATCTGATAGGGATATAACCACTAACTTTCATGTATTGAGAAACCCCTTAGGAAGAGAGTAGTCCAATGAGAAGAAAGAGTTGAATTCCACTAAGAAATACCATGCTTCTAGTTACTGGTGCAAGTAAGGTATGCAGTGACTCCAGTAACCTCTGACCATTTTGGTGAAAAGAAGGCTAGAGAAATAGGGCCTTATGCCTGAGATCCCCAAAAATTATTGGGAAATAATTTTGGAGAACATGACAACTGTAGGAACTGGCAAGTCAGTAGTCAACAAACAGTTGATTCAGAAAAAAAAGCTCTACTGTATAATTGCTACCCCATGTTCAAGAGAATTGAGAGGGCAACACGATCTAAGCTACTTAGAACAGGCACTTGTTGCCTACATAACTTTAATCTCATTTGATTCCAGGGTGAACTCTGTTCTTCAGCCTGGACACACTAAAAAGGGAGAAGTAAAGGAAGAAATAACCATTCATTCCTCATTCACTCATCATACAAGGATATACCAAGCTCATGTATTCAGATGAAGGTGCACAGTACCCGGTACAGTAATTACATAGTTATGTAGCAACCACCACCAGGTCTCATGGAGAACATGTCCGGGGACTTGTGGATGACATGAATTATATGAAAAACCAAAAAATTCTTCAGAAAGGTAAGACAGTCTTCCCTTGTGTGCTCCCGAGTGGGAAGGAAAGCTAGACTATTCCAGGAAGGAATCATAAGCCTGCCTGATAACTTCACAAAGCAAGAAAAGTGTGTTCTTGGACACTACCTTCTTAAACCTACCTGTACAAATTGAAAGTTTTCTATGCTCTGGCCTCAAGTAGTGGGTCCTTTTTAAATAGTCCTCAAAGGCACAGACCCAGCAAAACAAAATTTCATCCAGGTCTCCGCTGATGAAGTCTTGGAGGAAGGGACTGAAGAGTTCTGAATTTTTATTAAAAACTCTGGAATTCAAAGAGCATGAGAGTGATCCCCACTCTTCTGAAAGCGGTAAGACAGGCCATGCAGTTCACCCACTCTCTTCGCTGAGATAGCGGATCATTCAGAGGCCCAGTAAGGCTTCTCACCTCCAACAAAACATCCCACTCTGGGGGCCAGAGCCCCCAAGGAGGGTAAGACCTCAAAATTTCTCATAAGCATGGATTAACTCCACAGATGAGGAGAGATCCAACCCATCCGGTTTGAAAACTGAGAGAAGGCTGAGCATAAGCCTTTTACCATGGAAACAGGTGCTTGTCTCAACAAAGGAAGATGTGGAAATTTGCAATCTGCTGGACAGATATTCCAACTAAAGAGCAGCCCCTGCATGACACCAATTGTAGAAAATGGCCCACTTTTCCTGATTAACATTTACTAAGGAATAATGGAGATATTCAGATATTTCTCTTGCTGCCCTATGAGAAAAGCCTGCCTCTTGCTGGAGATGCTGGATGGCTTCCACCTCAGAAGGTAGAGACTAAACTGCTTGGTGATAACTGTGAACGTGTGGCAGTGGACAGTAAGTTCTCTGTCCATTCTGGTTGCAGACAGCTCATTAATGGTGATCTTCAGTGATGTAAGGAGTACTGACCCCACTACCTGATACAGCAGCTGAGCTGATCCACAAGAATATTCCACCTGTGCAAAATTTATATGGCTGTCAACAGCTTGGAGAATCACACTCGTGATTCACCAACGCTAACTGGTACAGAGTCTGAGGCACTGTCCCCCACACCATTTGCTGACATAAGCAACTAAGGTTGTGCTGTTGCTCATCTACACCACCAAGTGCCTTCTCACACTGTCCTGGAATGCTTGCAACACTAACCAGGTCACTTTTTATTTCCAAGATGATATACAGATTTAGATAGTCCTGTGCTCATACACCTGAAACGAACTCTCCTCTCAAGTATGTGTCCTGTGCTCATACACCTGAAATGAACCCTCCTCTCAAGTATGTGCCTCATCTCTGATTCATCCAAAATCTGAAGAATTACTGGAGGATGGGAGCTTTGCAGAACCCTCCATTCTGTTGTCAGACCACCAAGGTCTTCTGGCTCAGGAGAAAAAGGTGGGTAGGAGGATGCCGAGAGAAAAGTAGCCACTGAAGAGAGCAAAGGTGGCTCTGTCTGTGGGGATGGATTGTTCATTATACAACAGGAACTGTACTGCTACTTCCACGAATTTGCCCAGATGTAAGCCCTCCAGGAAGGCTCTCACTGCTGCTGTCTGGAAGCATACCCAGATACAGTACTTTTCTTTTATCTGCTACTTGAGGATGAGATTAGACTTTCACTAGCTGGGGAGTAGGAGGTTGCTTGCAATGCTGTCCCTCTGAGAACCTGAGAGCTCACAGTGGGAAGGCAAGGGAGGGGCCTTCATGTCCAAGAGGGTATGAACCAAAGTACTAGCCTTGTCAAGAGGGAGTATTAGGGAAAAATCTGCTTGGACTTCTTCCTACACTGAAGAGCAAGAGAATGGGTGATGTATCCACCTTAGAAGGGAATGAGCAAGGGGTAGGAGGAAGAGTTCCCTCCTAGGTTTCCTCCTCCTCTTGCAATACTTCTTCCAATTAGGTGAAGTACAAGTGGCACACTTATCACAGAAAGGAACAAGATTTCCCTTCCTGCAAAGTATTACAAAATGCATGTGGTCTACCAATATGCGAGATATGAAGCAACTACATGGCTGTCCATGACCACACTGGCATTGGTCTCATGCATTCTCCATAATTGAGAAACGGGGCTTTAAGAGACAACAAACAAGCAAAAGGTAAACATAATGCACAGGCCAAAGGTACAAAGTAAAAGGTGGAGACTGCAAATGCATCCTCTTGCTATGGCTACTGAAGAAAGAAAGGGGATTACTGATGCTCTCCATTCCAGTCTTCATTTCAACTACCTTGTTAACCAAGATTCAACAACTGGTCAAGCTCAAGCTGAAGGATGCTCCATATATGAAAGGCAATGGTTGTATGCCCCAAAGAGCAAACTAGATATGAATTACACAGAAATTTGTGTTGGGATTTGCACTAATGTGCAGTCACAAGTTGAAAATATTTAAAAGTTCTTGCTATTAAAAACCATTCAGACAATTCAAGTTTTACATAACACCAGCAGCTTCATGGAACTCTTTTCATGCATTCTTCCAGTAATGGCAGAAATATTTGTAAACTTCTTTTAAGCATACTTTATTTCAATGACTTACACGTAATATTAAATTACATGTATGTATTAAATTAATTTTCCACTGTATACTTTTATTATTAAAACTTGTATGGAAAACAATACTCATATTGGAAACAAGAAATATATACATACATCTACATATATTTTACATAAAATGCATATCATTTTTGTATCAGAAAATTCTTGTCATTCATAAGAAATAAGTTAGTACTGAAAGGCCTATCTTGCAAGCACAAAAAAGTAAAGAGACAAATTAAAAATATTAGTACTGACATGGCTACCCTCAAAGCATGAAAAAGCCAATTACTGAGCTATCTAACTGTAAATCTGTGTAATTTTAAATGAAACTGTAAATGTGAATTCAAAAGCTGTTAAACCACCAAGGAGTTTATAAAAACCTTTTCTGCCTTTTGAGTATTTTCATGTAAAATTTGCATCATGAAACAAAACATTATAATGACCTCTGATAAAAATGTAAGTTACTTGAAAAAATGTCATTTATGTTAGGCAATAACCTGAATATACTTTACATCACCCTAAACAATACTGTTAAAGTAATAACTTCCTTGTGACATAGGGGTATGAACACATTTTACTTGAGTCTGCACAATACTATGAATTATAGTAATTTCTCATAATTCATATCTTAATGTTTTATACTGAAATGGCCAAAAATTCTGCTAAATTAGTTTGAGCGTATTCAACTCCTTAATCACCTATTAATAATTTTAAGACTATAAAAGCGAAGTCTAATCCTGACGGCAAGTGAGCATTATAGAAGTGACTAATCTTAAAGTTATGAAACAAAATGATTCAGAAGTTAATGTCTTGAAATAAATATTTTCATTAAACTCCTGTATTTTCAAAAGCAGATGTACTCAAATTAATAAACTTCTCAAACAAGTAACAATGCTGGAAGATAAAAGGTAAAAACCACAAGTTATAAATAACAAACATCTGTGGCACAAAGATCATAAAATTACAAACAAATCAACAAAATAAAAGAAAATAGGTACTAAAGACAAGAGCACTTTAGGAAACAATAAAGAGATTAGTTACATGTTAATATGTCACAACCATACAAAGCATTGTATATACTTTACTATTGTTTCAGCACTACTTACTTCTAGTTCTAGTATCGAAATGCTTTGGAACTCCCAAGTCATATGTTCATAAAATTAAAACACTTAGGATCTGTGGCACTTCTTAGGCTACATTATGCACTTAATGTTAAGTTGGTATATTTAGGAACCGCAGGACATTGTGGTCTGTAAATTTTGGGGTAAAAAAAAGAACACCGAATACATATTACAAGGCAATTTTAGCTTTTCACTAAAATTTCAAGTATACAAAGAAAAGCTGGGAAAAAACCAATAATGAATTAGTTTTTAAATTAAGGCCACTTTCAAGTGCTTTTTGTAATTTCCTAAATTAAAGCTAGATAACACTTGATTTTAAACTTGTAACTTATGTCGATTAAAGCCTATTAGTAAGATTTGTTGAACATACACTGGTAGTGAGTCCTTTCTAAATCTGCAGCTAATGTGATTTGCATTATGGTAAAAAATTAAAATATGGAAGCCACTTTTAAGCACAATTATGAGCTCTCTCAAGTAAAAAGCATACCACTGGACAAGAATGTATCACAGTCAAATGGACTGAACACCTAAAACCTGTATAAACTTAAATATCCCAATGGACAAATGATAAACATGATATTCATATAACTTGTGAAAAAAATATTGGCTTTAATCTGTTTTAACATTTGTAGTTTATAATTTTGGAGACTGGTTTGGCAATGGTTCCATAAATCCAACCTACTTTTGCTTAACTATACAGTGTAGTATTTCTCTAACCCATATCCACCATATTGCATCCTACTGGAAGTTTCTGGGACTGAAGATGAAATATTGTTCCAACAAAGAAACCACAATAAATTTATTGATCATGCTTTTGATAGGTATCTTTTCATCTTGAGAAATTGTTAATGGTACTTTGTTACATCTCATATACATTGTTGACTGCTTGTTAAAGTAGGGTTTATTTATATATTTTTTTTTTCAGAACAGGCATTTACTGTGGAATTCAACAATCCATGTTATTAGTAACAGTAAACTGGCATAACTAAAGGCTGCATCTATCCACTTCCAAATTTTAATGAAATTCCACAGGCCAAGAAGAAAATATTTTAACACGTTTGCCTAGAATTGGGTTTGCAAACGATGCACAAATTACACACAAAAAAAAAAAATTCAAATTCTTACCTAGTGTATGCACACATCTTGTGTAGCTACAGTTCCCACAGTATATCCTATTCTTTCATGCTACAACATGCATCCACCTCAATCTAATTCAACTTGATAAAAAAAAAAAAAAGGTTGTGACATAATAACTAAGCATGTCTAAAAATTGACTAGTTTTGTATGGTTTAAAAACAAATTTTCCATTTGTAATACAGTAAATGCCTGTGTAATACAGCTTAATGCGTAAAAGTGCATGGTGTCTGCATACAGTATTGTTGTATAATCTACTTCACAACACATGCCAATGGCTATTAGAACACTATTTATAATGAAAATAAGTTATACCTAGTGGACATTAATGTGAATGCATCAATACTGGCCATATCTGGAGAGACGCTGGTTTAATTCCTATGCTATTCTGGCGATATGATTGTTGAAAACTCAACAGCAGGTAATAAATATCCTACAGGTCTTCATTATAACAGCATTGCATTGGGTGGTTTACCTAAATGACCAGGCCCCTCTTGACAGGCTTCACATTCATAAAAGGACAACTGATTCACCTTGCAGCACATTTTTGTAAACATTAGTGGTAATTTTTGGTATGGGTTGAACATGTAGCTGCAGGTCAACACAATGTTACCAGGTATTGATGAATAAGAATGTTACCCATGTTGTTACTTAGTATTATTAACAGCATTTTCACTTTCATATTCTCATAAATACCTGAAGTAGCCCTTTCTCATTTTTTTTAAACTTTTCTTTCCACTCCTATAGTAAGGAACATTGGAAATTTTCTACCAAGCAGAATGTTTTAAAGACATACAAATTTACCTTTTATACTTGAAACACCAAAGAAAGTGCTCTAGTAAATAACAGATTTTATATGATGTATATACAGTTTATACATGCACACAGTGTGTGTGTAAGCTGCACTAATACCAAAGAAAAATAAAAGTTCCATGGTTCTAATAGTACCTATCACTGAGAAAACAGTACAGTATATACATAATACAGTAGCCAACTTTCTATACAAATCAAGCCATACTACAGCATTTAAAATGGCACATATACAGTATACAATAACATGCTCACAGAGCACATAATAATTAGCATCTACAATAAGCCTCATAACAAGGCAAAATATATTCTGGTAGTTGTTTCATTTTTTGTTTTAATTCAAGTCCACAATAATACTGTCTCCTTTACTTTACTATGAAAATTCAAAAATCTTGAATTAACAAAAATAAAATTCCTCAACTGCCCAGCAGCTTTCAAATCCCCCAAAATTTGGTGGATATTAAATTAATCAAGAAACTCACTATGTGGTAAAAGCTGTAGTCCTGGAACTACTTATAAACAACTGAAACTTCATCCAGACACTAACTAGACAGGTTTTGCTTTAATCTAGACGCTATTTAAATGGAACTGCTGCTTTAATTTAGGCACTACATATATGGATCCTGCTTTAATCCAGGCACTAAGATGGATGCTGGTTTAATTCAGACACTGATTGGATGGATTGTTGAACCATGACAACATCATTGTCAACATATTATGCCTTGGACATAAATGAATCATTTAAAGCTTTACCGCTTGCAATGTCTAAGATTTAGTTACTAGATGAGAATGAGCATCTGTAGTTGTAGACATCATACCACTGAACTTATCAGTGACGAACTTTGTACAACTTAACCCTGGCAGCACTGGAACAACTATGGCACCAGACAGGTACAAAATGCACAAGGTTATTCCTTCCCACCACACCTGGTAATAATTCCATTTTAATAGCAATATATTCAAAGGACAATGTGTTTACTCTTTACAATCACTGAATGCTCCCTTAAAATTAACATTTGCAAATCAAACTATTTATATGGAATGCGTGAAGTAGGATACATAACTCGGGGAGGCATATAAATAAAATAACTTTCTTGAAATAAAAATAAATATTCATATTTAAATAAACTACATGTTAAGAGCAAAAAAAATTCACTCACAGATAGAACATATTGTTCAGGATAATACTGGTAAAAATCCAAACTTTGGTACAGTGTCATTTATTTATGCCCCACCTGTCATGACCTCCTGTGGTGAGAAGGAAAGTAACTGTGTTCCTTTATGCACTATAGCTGCCACCCTTCATTATCTGGATTCCAAAGTATTTTTGGCAGGAATGATATTTTTTGGTGTGACTTCTGCATTTTCGGTCCTTACATCTAATTCACTCTGATTGTCACCTGCACTACATACAGAATTTCTTGCATTGTGTCTTTCACTATTCCTTCTATTTGAGCCATAAAACTCATCCTGACAGTGCTCTAAATGCCCATCATATCTTTCACTATGACCAGCATTATCATCACTCTCATTAGGTAACTGTATTTTCTGAGGGTAATATTCCCCAGAATTTTTATATGAATTCATTGTTGATTTTCGATGAGACCCATCACGATTAAGTAAGGGGCGACTGCGAGGTAATGTAGCTGCTGGCGTCACAGGTGTAGGAACAGGAACAAGGCGAGAGTTTGAACCACACCTTAATGTTGCCGTAAATAAACCTGAGTTATACCCTCCTGGAGCCATATGTTGTGATGAAAATGTGGACAGTCTGGGCCTTCCTATAGGATCCTCACATCCAAGAATCTCCCCATGTGGACCAACATTTACAGTACTCATCCCTGTAATTAAAAGGAAAAATATTTTAAAAAACAAAAAGCGGAGTTGTGCCACACTCACAACATTCAAGCAAGACAGACAATCTCAACTTAATAATAATCTTTTATAGCTAAGGTACGACAAACAATGCTCAACCAGTAAGTGTATAAGCAACAAAAAATGGAAATGGTGTTACTAATTTCATTAAAGCTCCTTGATTTTGCTCTGGAGGTATTGCATTTGTATAAGCATTAACCAATGTCCATTCCAGAAAAATGTTCATTGCTGATAGTCATCAGTTTTCTTATTTTCTGTCCATATTTTCACTGACAGGAACAGGTAAAACAGCAAGTGTTAAAACTAAAAAGTTAGTGCTAAAATTCATAAGAGTTACAATTTTCGAGATGTCCAAAGTTCTTACCTCTCAGAGTTGAGGCTGAGTTTGAATCTGCACATATAATTAATGATCTACGTAAGCCAGACCTCATAAGGTCAATGGGAAGGAGATCTTCACTTGATCGCTGTGCAGAATCACCAGTTCCGGAGTCTTTTCCACTTGAATGTTCTGACCCACTATCTTGTGCAGTTGTGGTATATGCTTCTGGAGGGTTTGCAAGCAAAGGAGTGAATGTATGGACAAGATCTGGTGGCAGGTGATGATGGGGTGGTAGATGCGATGGATATCTGCCAACACCATCTTCTGGAAACCCACCAGGTGGCCCAAGTGTTGCTGACTGGGAGCGTTTCCTTGTTTGGTATATTATGACAACCCAAACCAAAGATGTAATTACAACACAGCAAACTACAGCCATCATCACTATACCAGTTGTTGTTGAAGTGGTGGTAACCTCTGAAAAAAAAAAAGAAAAATTTACAAGTGAACATTCATAATTATCATGGTAATATCACCTAGACATTTTTTTTTTTTTATAATTTGATAATTTTACTTTTTTCCTTGAAATTTCAGCCTTCCTGCTTCTTACATCAGTTGTGACTAGTAACTTACTTTACTGGCGGAACCACAATGATTTTGGTCCATTTAACAATGCAGCATTATCAAACATCTATGGTGTATTTAACTTTACATAATCTCAGGCTATGAATGTAACTCTGTTAAGAAGACTAAGTTCTACAAGTACTGGTTGGTGGTGCCTTAGATTCTTTAGTTCCTAAACCCTACACTTTCTAGGAAGTGGACATAAATCTGGTATTTCATAAAACATTAGAGATTACTATCAATGCTACAGTACTTGATTTTTAATAAAAACTCTATGATGATGATATACTATCAAAGGTAAATACATAATACATGTATTTTTTAACTTTTCTGCTGATATGAAGGAATATATTCTAATCAAATGTATTTTTCAATGAAAATGTGAATATAAAACAATAAAGGTGTTATTCACAAAACTTTCAGCATTTAATAAATCAAAATCCAAAAATAACTACAATATTTTTCTGGTACACAATAACCCCTACAGTTAAACTATATTTACTGTACTTGCATGCTGACCTCACATTAATATTTGATCCAAACATCTGCACTCTATTACATAAGAATACTGTGTGGTAGAATCAAACTGAATTTCTTTAGCCTGAAAAAAAACCACACAGGTAATTTTTTTTACATTACTCTAGGCCAACAATGGAAACAACCCAGAAAAACTCTTTACTGTTTAATTACTATTACCTTTTTTAACAGAGAGCTTCACTGGACCTCTTATAGTTCCCAGTATATTTGTTAGTTCACAAATGTAAGTTCCTGCATCATCCACTTGGATATCCAAGATAAGCAAGTACTGACTCTCCTGAACCAAGACATATCGATCTCCTTCTTGAAGCGGAACTCCATTCTTGATCCAACTCAGCCTTGGAGTTGGTTGTCCAGTGCCCTGTAGAAGATTATAATATTTAGCAAAACACGTAAAGTACAATTATATAACTAAGCCATTTGTTACTGTGCCAAATTAATTATTAAGTAAGAGTTCAAACATCTGTAATAACTACTCTGCCAAATTAAAGCAGAAATTTTATTATGAAACTGCATGCACACTACAGCTCAGTGAACACTCAATGAAAAATTGTCACACTGAAAAAACCCCAAATTAAACTGTTAAAAAAGGAAATACAAACGTAATATCTAAACTAAGGAAACTGAAATTAAGTATTCAAGATTATGCTACACAAAAATTTTGAATATTTGACATTTCTGGTATATTTGAGCACAAAACTTCTTCAATGATTGTATTCCTAAATGTAACTTGGTAAAATTCCACTGTCAATAAAAAACTGATAAATACAGACACAAACAAATACAAAAGTAATTGTGTAGAAATGTAATACCTGACATTCCAAGACAATGCTTTCTCCAACTCTTGCAACACGATCCTGCAATGGTTTGGTAAATTTTGGTGTTTGTCGCACTATTATAGAAGCATTTGCCGTGGCAGTACCTGCCTCATTTGTGGCTTTGCATGTATACTGCCCCTGGTCATGTGGTTCAACTGGTTTAATGAAGTAGGTATTCTCATTTGGATAGGCATGAAGACGTCTTTCACGTGCTGCTGGAAAATCATCCCCACCATCTTTTAGCAGAGACATATTAGGTGCTGGGGAACCTGCAACTGCACAATCTAATTTTGCTACTCCACCAACTGGTACAGCTACACTTGCTGGCTTTTTGGTGAAATACGGAAAGACATGTACCTGAACTTTAGCTCTCCGAGAATAGCTGGCCCCAAAATGGTTTCGAACTACACACTGATAGCTTCCACTGTCTTCATCAGTTACATTTGGGAGCTTGAGCAAAGATGTCACATTGTGAATTGCCCCTCCTTTGCCATCTCCTCCTATGACACTGACTCTAGTTTCAATGTCAAAATTGACAAGTAATTCATTATCTTTTCGCCAAAAGAACCTAGGTTGATCACCCTCTGTACTGGCCTGAGCAACGCATGCAAGTGTTACATTATCACCTCTAAGGGCTATAAAATCTTTGGGAAACTGGCTTATTATTGGACGAGGTGATGACTCACAGCTGAATTCAGAACTTGGAAGGAAAGCTACAGGACGATCCTTTAAACTTGGTGGATAACTACAGAGGGCTCTTAATGTCGAAGAATTGAAATTGACGCCTGATATCCATCCAGGGAACCAGGATAATTCACAGTCACACACAAGATTGGACGTATTCATATGGATGGTAGAAAGTCTCTTCAACCGAGAGAATGGATTTAGTGGTATCATGCGTAGCTGATTGCCACGCAAGTCTAATGAAGTGAGGGATTCTAAAGGTGCAAAAGTTTCTACATGTACAGTTTCTATACCATTATAAGCCAAAGATAATTCTTGCAATTTGCTTAAAGTACCAAATGCGCCACTATCATCTTCTATACTCCATCTAAGCTGATTGCTTGAAAGGTCTCTGTGGAGAAATTAAACAAAATGACATCAGAAAACTTCCTTGATTTTCAAATAGTAAATTCATATGTAATACTTCAATAAAATATTTTACATGAACAATGAGAGAAACAATTTATGAGACTAGTTTAATACAAAGGCAAAACCATAAGATAACAAAAATGTAGAAAGCAAACAATAACGTTGAACAATATATCATGACCTATAAGCAAAAAAAAATTAATTATAATAATTTCAAGACAATACTATGAAGACATAAATCATCATAATGTAAAGACGATACACTGAAATTATAGTTTTGCAATGGGTACGTGGAACTAAACCATACACAAAATCCAGTGAGGGATAGATTGTTTGAAATATACAGTAATATTATTCTTTGGTAGGAAGAAACATTTCACGATGTTCAGTAATACAACATAGTGTGAAGACTGAGAGTATCTTTGGAGTCTTATGCCATATATTTTTCCTGCACGTAAAATATACAAATAACGCATTTCTTCAACCAACCTACCTTTACCCGCCATTCAAGATGGAAAAAATGCAAAATAATACTCACAGTGATTTGAGGTTTGGTGTCAGCGCAAAGGTATTGCGCTCAATGTGAGCCAGGTAGTTACTGGACAAGCTCAACTTCTCCAATTCTCGAAGATTTCGAAAAGTTCCCTCTCTCAATGAAACAAGACGGTTGTGACTCAAGTCTCTGCAAGACAATATTCGTTTCAGGAAAGGAAAAACATAGATACCTATCTAGGACCTGTCCTTGCTTCATAACAATGACTAAACAATATCACGCCAGGTGCTGTTCAAATTTTATTCTAAATGTTTACCACGTTATTTCATTCCATTTTATTATTTTATTGTTTTGTTTTTCCTCATTAAAAATTTGGACATCATTAACAGTGAATTTCTTCCAGAATGAATAAACAACTTACAATGTCTGCAACTTCTCTGTGGGCTCCCATGCATCAGGTCGAATGGAGTCGATTTGGTTGTAGCTAATGGACAAGTGTTGTAGGGAACCAAGGCCAAAAACCCACCCCTTCCGTACAGTGGTTATGTTATTATGGTCCAGTTGCCTGTAATAACAAACAAGAAAACCGTCCCACTTTTAGAACATAACATGAAAAGTTGTATGCATAACTCTTCTATAAAGAACAAGTTACTTCCAGCCTAGAAGTACTATCCATACATTATCAAATTGTTCTCTTTCATCATTATTATACCTTAATTACTGACATAAATTCTAGCTGGCCAATTCAATCTCCAGCAGAAAAGGGGTGACGTGTCATTATACGGTTTTAAAGTATTACTCTACATCATTACTAGGGTTATTAAACTTTTTCTACAGACAGTAAGTAAATAATACTCTCAATCAACCAGAACCACAAGAGCTGTACTTACAGCGTCGACAACTCGTCCAGACCATAGAAAGCACCGTCGCTGAAGCTCACTATCTGGTTTCGCCGTAATTTCAGCATCTTCAGTCTTTTGAGATGTTCGAACATCAACCCAGGAAGAACAGTGATTTTGTTCCCATTCAAATCCCTGTCGAAGAATTTTTAAAAGTTGTGATGAAACGAGACATTAATATCCTGAGTAAAGGCTAATATATGACCAAAGAATGATATACCTTAAAACAGCTGAGTGGAGTCAAAACAAATGAAGGGGGAGGGACTTTGTGGGAGTGAAAAACATAAATTTGACGGTACACGAAGCCTACTCTTCATATATTTAAGACCCCCTGTGTTTACATGTAGCAAGTGTATGGGACATACATTTAACACGTAGACTGAAAACTGGGAAAAAAACTTCCCACTCTACTGCATGAACATTAACATTCATTATTCCATTCTTCATTAAATCAAATCTGGAAGCCCGAAACTCCATTCTTGGCAAACAATTTGGTCAAAAAGGCTGATATTTACGGACTGGAAAAACGTAAGCATTCCTAAGATGAAGGAATGCATATTAAGATTTTTTTTAGTCTGTACAAATATCCGTGGATCCAGTTAGAGTTATTACTGAAACATAATTCAGGAACATGAGTGGGAATCACACAACAGCGTATAATTTACAGAAAATGGAATCAAATGAGTTCATCAGAATTCGATGTACAAAGCGAGTCATAAAATCTGAACAATTACAGAGTGCACAAGATATTTCCTAAGAATAAACATTAACGGAGGTCACTTTAGTTTATGCAAAGTATAAAGTGTACAAACGCATACGAAAGTCCACGTGTGCATTAAATCTTCATATTAGAATTCTGAACAAGACATTTTAGTTATATGATTCTAATATAAATGGGGAAACAAATATATAACCAACCACTTACTGCCATTTCTATCCCTTATATGAAGGGATCTACTTTATCCAAAGCCCAACATATGCAGTTTACACAGAGTAAGTAAAATAAAAAAATCTTTAATGAAAGCTCCCGCGTCTAAAAGTTTACATCGTATACTACATGTTAATAAAAAATTGAAAGTTGTCATAAACCCAGTGTATCAACATATCTGTATTTCCCCGGCCTGTCATGAATCGAAAAAACAAACAAAAACCTTAAGTCAATCAATATGGGATTTGAAGTACTAAATAAACAGTCATGAGCTATTAATAAGCGATCGAAATCTTGCAAAAAGAGATCCATCTCTACCAACAAGAGACCGAAGTCTACGAGTAAGAGTCTGAGGAAGGCCGTGGAAGCTGCCGTACTCACAGCGATACGAGATTAGTGAGGTTGGTGAAGAAGGGCGCTGAACGGTTGAAAGTCGTCGCGTTGAGCAGATTCCGTGACATTCTCAGCTCGGCCAGCGAGCCCAGGGTCTTGAAGGACTGCGAATCCAGACGGTCGATTTTGTTCTTGCTCAGATTCCTGTGGGACGGACAAGGAATTTTACAGGCATTAGTCAAAGGTGATTTTACAGACATTAGTCAAAGGTGCCAAGAAACAACCTTTTAAAATGTCGCAACAATTGTAGAATAAAAACCCAGTTCTAGTAAACAGTCGTCAGAATTTATTTCTACACATCTATCTATCTATCTATCTATCTATCTAGAGAGAGAGAGAGAGAGAGAGAGAGAGAGAGAGAGAGAGAGAGAGAGAGAGAGAGAGAGAGAGAGAGAGAGAGAGAGCTTGAATGATAAAACATTTGCACGCAAATCTTTGGTCAATAACACTTGCAAGTTTCAATGGAAGCTGGTTATGCAAATTTCTATAACGTATCACTTGTGAACAGCTATAAACGGATAAGAACGCATTACGCATTCGTGCACGCGCACAGTATCTAAAATTAGTGCTGCGTTAACATCACATCAGAAAAATCAACACACACACACACACACACACACACACACATATATATATATATATATATAATATATATATATATTATATATATATATATATATATATATATATATATATATATATATATATATATATATATATATATATATAGAGAGAGAGAGAGAGAGAGAGAGAGAGAGAGAGAGAGAGAGAGAGAGAGAGAGAGACTACAGTCAGTCCATTATCAATGAAGTCCTTTTGTCATCCTCTGCAATGAGCACAGCTGTGCGGGCCAGGCAAAGAACAGTGCGAGAGGGGACGAATGCATGAGAGCACATATCAAACGAAAAGTAAACTGGCTCGGAACGTAAGCAGGAAAGAATGAAAACAAGGGTGATCTTCCATCTACTTGGATTTGTTTGTTGCTTCGGTCATGTTCTTTGCCATCCTTATTTTCCTTTGCATTATACTCATTATCATTTCGTCGATTTGTAACAGAAACATAATGTTACTGTTAACATACTTCTCTAACAAATATTATTTCTCTCTCTCTCTCTCTCTCTCTCTCTCTCTCTCTCTCTCTCTCTCTCTCTCTCTCTCTCTGACGCACCTGCACCCACCCACACGCTTTACATCCAGATTTATCAACCATTTCCTCATTACTGGTCTGGCTTCTCCCGCCATCTCACTCTTTCCCTCTATCCCTCCCGATCGAGCCTCCTCCTACCACTATACAAAGACCATCGGGCCCCACCCCACCACCCCCAAACCACCATCACCTTCGATTAAGAGCAAAATCACCCTGTGAACACGTCAATTCCTTCAAGTGGCATTTAGAGTGGTCTCCGTGACGACACAGCACAGAATGCAATCCATTTGGTCTAACGAAGGATTAAAAGCACTAATTCTGCCTCCAGCATTTTTTACTGTCCGATCTTTAATTTTTATCTTAGTTATCAAGCACTCTAATATTTACTGCGCGCGAGCACACACACACACACCTTAAATGTAATGTTAAGCATGTGTATGGATACTTGTAAACTATGACCGTGTATACAAGAGACAGGCATAAAGTGTGCAAGAAAACCATGCAATGGAGCCTCTGCCCAAACATATTATTAACACCACGTCCTTACTACTACTGGGCCCAGCTTGTGTGCTTCTGGGGTAACCTTGGTCTTTAGTGCAGTGACCTTTTAAGTTATGTAAATACACACTTTCATTCACTTACACACACACACACACACACACACACACACACACACACACACACACACACACGCATGTGAGCAAGAACAAAAATTCTCTCTCTCTTTCTCTCTCTATGACAATGCAAAACTATTCCCAAGATGAAAATCACATGAACAAGAAACTCCCGCTAAATTTTGAAAATGAAAGCATAAACATAATGATAAGCTTCTTGTCTTAGGGTTTAGTAAACTAACCCACTGAACTTGGGAAGTCCGTAAATGTTTAACTTGGAAAGAGTACACAAAAGTAAAGGTTCGTCTGATTCCTCGGTGTATTTGTTAAACAACTCGGGATCTGTTAAACATAGTGGTTATTTTTTTCAGATTCACAGAACTGGCGTTTCCTTTATATTTTCATTGCAATCTTAAAATAAAATATTTACCTTTCATAGACATACAGACATGCAGCCATACATACAAAAATACATACTGACATGTATGTGATCATATTCCCGTTGCACTTCAATAGGAAATATTATATCAAATGAACCAGTAATTAATATTGTAAAGTAAATATAATTAATCAACTGGCAATCAGAGGTATATTTGCATAATGACGAACGAATATGTAGCAAGACGAGGAATTTATCATCTAAAGCACGAAGATATGAACGGCGCTGGTCAGGTTAAAAAAAAAAAGCAAAAGCGCCAACTCAATCCTCATGTAAAAGGCAAAT